>NC_134488.1:97255658-97555658 GCF_040206685.1 Ascaphus truei
TTTGTGCTCCATTATCAGTTTTTGCCTGCATCTAAGATAATAGGGAAACGTCTTCTATTTCGAAGCTGCACAATTCCTCATGGTTGTATTTTAAAAATATATATATATGTTCACCGTGATATTCACTAATTTTTCACTGTTTCACATCACTTTTTTTGACATTTTTTTTCTTTTTAGAATTTCTTTAACTAAAGTGTTATTTGTGCTTCAATTTGTCTATTGAGATGACCTAAGTACCGCATCGTTAAATCCTTACGCTAAATATAACGGAGCTCTGGTAGGGGGAACACACGTTTTGCATACATTAGCACTAACGCCCATTGTAGTAACGCAAGGGTTCGTTACGGCTGGAAACAGCACTTCATACTGTGTCCGTGAGCTTTGAAGATACCCGTTAGGAGTTAACGAGGCGTTAACACCTCGTTAAATCAATAACGGAGTGGTGTGGATCTGGGCCTTAATGTGCAACAATCGTTGAGAACGGTCTCTAGAAAATCTTATACAAGGCTCTTCTTTCTCTAGTCTACATACTGTAAAGGTTGAGCCTGGATGATGTACCCTTAAATATGGAAAAGCCAAAGGACCGCCCAAGTGGTGCTATACCGATTATGAATTGGGTTAAATAAAGGAAAATGGGAGCAGCGAGGGGTCTATAAATATGGTGACCATATGTGTCCAGGGTGAGACCGGGAAAAATGTCACACATATGCAATGGGCGCTTGCCAGCCACGCATCAGTGTTTGCCGGACGCTTATGTGCAATCCGATCACGTATGCATGCAAGCGCCGATAAAAACTGGCACAGTAGCCAGAAAAGTCAGGACCCGGGACAAACGGCTAAAATCGGGACGTCTGGTCATCCTATTTATAAATAAAGCAATATATAAAACGAGAAAGATATAAAATCAACCATTTAAAATGATTTCTGTTTCCGATTCATGTGCCTTCATGTCATTGGTGTCCATTGTGTGGTCCCCCATGAGTTGAGATGTTTGGCCTTCTGGTTAGTATGAAGGAGAAGACTTCTACCTATCCAAGAACCTTTAGGGACCAAAATGGAAATCTTCATCTGTCAAAGGAGATTGTCACAAGTATATACAGTACTATTTCAATTCCATGAAGAAAAGGTGTGAGTAGTGGGGGATAGGCAAATAAATACATTTCTTCATGTTGAGCTAAAGCTACAATTATACAAGCTGATTTAGGACTAGTAGTTTTTTCCCCAATCCTCCAAGCCTCAACGTTACCAAAGATGTGTACAGTACTTTGTATTCCTGGATCACAGGGATCTTTAAAAAGATCTTTATGCGTTATTACCTTCTCCCAGAAGTTTACGATTTTTCTATGGTTTTGCATGATCCTATTTGGGGTACTTTGGCACCTCACGTTTTTTAATTAACACTCTCTGCCAGGGAAAAAATGTCCTATTTTACCATTTTATTATAATTTAATTGCAGATCTGCTGATTTTATTACTTTGCAATTTATTTCATAAGTGGTATTTTTATTTGCTATATTATATTATATACTGTACAGTGGAGAGTTTGCCACTTTTTTACTCACCATAATCAACTTTGTGTCCAATTTATTTCAGGGTCTTACTATTGCATCATAAAAGGCTAAATCTGGTCAATCTAATTTCCAAGAATTTAAAGAGTTTCTCCATTATTATTGCGTGCTTTAAGACAGGGGTGGGCAAACTTTCCCCCCTGCGCCCCCACCCTCCCGCTCACGCCCCCTCCTTACCACGTCTCCAGCATCAAACGACGTCACGTTGCTATGGCAACGAGACGTCACGTGACCCCGCGGTGCCCATGGTGTCGCGTCGCCGGAGACCAGGTAAGTGACGTTGCAGAGGCCTCACGCGATCCCCCGGCATTTCATTTAAATGCCTGGAGGAAGAGCGCGGGGCCTCTGCAACCGCCGCACCCCCCACCCCCCTGGAATTTATTCAGGAATTTCAGATTTAAAGAGTTATCAAGCAGATTCTGGTTCCAAAATGAAGGGTGAGATTGTATTATTCCGTTAGAGTAATGTCTTCGAAATATGTAAATAGATGAGAATTTGCAAAGTTATATTATTGCTTTCACTGACCAGTAGACATGTTGGTATGTTTATTATGATCTATCATGTACTTGATAAGAACTATGCTTTTATTTCTCCAGGAGCATATCCTTTGGCAGGGGGTGGGCAACTCTAGTCATCGAGGTCCACCAACAGGTCAGGTTTTAAGGATATCCCCTGCTTCAGCACAGGTGGGTCAGTCTTTAACTGATTTTAACTGATTGAGGCACAAGTGCTGAAGCAGAGATATCCTGAAACCTGACCTGTTGGTGGCTCTTGAGGACCGGAGTTGGCCGCCACTGTCCTACTGTATGACTTTCTAGCAACCAGAAAAAGTTGAGGTTAAACAAAAATTAAGTATTTAGACACTTTCAGTTTCTTTTTGCATTTTCCATTCAAATTGTTTTGTGCTTACTTTGCATTTGGCCTGGTTTGTTCATTTAGTCTGTAGTATTCTTCAGTGCAATATGCTAGAAGATAATTTTTTTAACCCTTTGCGTCCCAAAGGGTTAAAGTCACTCCGCAGCCCTTCCAACAAATACGATTGTGCAGTTACTCCTGAGCAATCCTCCTGTTCCATTCACACTCAATACTCACACTTCCATCCACACTCAATACTCCTGTGGATCGCTGATTGCAGTCTCCTCTAGAAAACGAGGGAATAGCCAGGACATGCGGGGTACATCATAACTGGGCTACTAGGAAGCCAGCCCTCAGGGTGTACAATTTACATCCATAGTGCACTCGTGGGGTCAAGTGCCACTGCGCGTTTGGCTCTAGAGTCATGAGATCTTAGGGCTTACCCTTATACCAATACAGATGAGGAAGTCTTCTTCTGTTTCATGCACTCTTAAGACCCAACATGCTCTCCATGGATGCCCACGGTACACAGCCAGATTACATGATGTTAGCAACCATTTCACTGACCATTAGTGTGCCTGCCTTTGTGATCCTTGCCAAACATCCAATGGATCTGCAAACACTCTTTGCTGGACAGAATGCTATGAAATTAATGAGCAAGTAACATCAGCCCAGGATAGGAGAGAAGATATAATCTGGTATAGTGAAGATAACACACCTCCTTAAATGTTAAAGATTGCAAGGTTCTAGATCTGCAATCCCTGGTAGTGCACATGGAAGCTAAAGGCAGGAGCTCAACTCTAGCCATCAGGAGAGGAGAGTCACTGGGAATTTTATATTCATGATCATGCATACAGTTATTGGTTCACCATGAATTCACTAAAAACCAAACATTGATGGCCGTTGCAACCGTCAATGCACTGTGGGGGCTATGCACAAAGCAGTGATAAGTGTTTTTAAGTGAGATAAATGATTTATGGTGCAATTTACGGTGCAATTTTTTTATCAATAACTGTGTTTTGATGATAAAAAGCCTTTTAAGCGCAATACTGCAGTGTTATCACTGCTTTGTGAATCGAGCTGCACGCAATATTGCACCATAAAGGCATTTATCTCACTTAAAAACACTTATCACTGCTTTGTGCATAACCCCCAAAGTGTGCATCGCATCGCCGGGTGTTCAGTTTATATGGGGTGTCTGACAAATGAGTCGATTTTTGTAATAAACGAAGTGATAGATTTTGTAAACCAACATCCTGAAACAAAATCTACTCTTTGGAAAAATTGGTATTTTGGACTACTGCACAAAAATGATTGAGCTCACTTTACACAGCTCTAGAATCTAGATGTAGAATATCCCTTTTCGAGTCCGAGTTAAATATTGTACTTTTGCTGCTTTGGGACTTTTTAGTCTAAAAAACACTTTGGGGCACATGCAGTATTGCTTTTTGGCAATTGATATTATATTATGGTACAATTGGGATTTCATGTTAAACTAAAAGAAGCATAGTCCGGAAACCATAAAAGTAAGGGTTATGGGCCGGGTTAAGACTATGTTATTTTAGGATAACGCTGCATTATTTTAGTCCTGGCGTTACTACCATCCAGACACTGAAATAGGACTTTTGCTCCCTCTAGGAAAATCTCTTTTAGTTTCTGGAGTGGAGTAATGCCCGGGGGGTGGGGGGTAGGTATAATTTACCGATTTCTTATTTCCTTATGTTACCTTAACAAAGCTTATTGAATATTAGGGTGAATATAATTTAGGATGTAATGAGCTAAATTGCATGTCATTTAGAAGAACGGCCATTAAAAATAATGACATTTTAATGGGAGTAAAACCTGGTTAAAATCACAATATTTGCTAAAGTGAATTATGCGATTCCCAACTTCCGGCTGCCCCAGCAGCCCCCTCTCTCCCCGTGCAAAAAAGGAGCAAAAACGTTGCTACCACAGATCGTAGCTTATACCTGCTCCCTCAAATGTTTAATAATAATAGCATGTTCTTGTATAGCGCTGCTAGTTTTACGTAGCGCTTTACAGAGACATTTTGCAGGCACAGGCCCTGCCCAGTGGAGCTTACAATCTATGTTTTTTGGTGCCTTAATGAAAGTACGATGAATCATACAGTACTGCCCCGCTCCTCTCCTGCACTAATCACTGGTTCTCAATGTAGGAAGAGGAGCAGAACAGGATTCACCAGCGCGCCGGCATACGGCTGCGTCCCCTCTGGCGCTGCCCGCACTCATGCTTGAGAGCGGTGAAGTTACCAACTCTCTAAGCATGACGGTCGGGTGTCCTGCCTATTTTGCAAGCTCGGACGGGGGGGGGGGGGGGGCAAGTTACAGGCAAGTTGAGCGCGCTTCAAAGTCATTTTTTTTTGTCTGATCAAGCGGCAAGCTTGGGTGAGCGTGCATGCCCGCGCGCACTGCGTCAGCGGGGACTTCCACATAAAGACTGCAATAAGTAAAAGCGGCAAGCGCCGAGCGCAGAACACGCTCAGGACCAGCGGAGACGCAGCCTAATTAAAGCAGCTGGCCGGAGCGGGGAGAAGCTCCTTCTGTCTGTGCACCATACACACGTGTGTGGGGGTATTGTGTGGCTCTTTTGAGGGTCAAATGTAGCCCTTGAAATATATCACGTTGCCTACCACTGCACTAGAACATCACTGACAGCCACAGTAACAAGCAGAACAGAATATACTGTGCATACTGCTTTTGTTGTTAGGGGGAATCAGATATTTTTTAAATGGAGCTGTGATTCCAAAGTTGCATTGATCAGAGCTGAGCTACACAGCAGTTTCTATTCACCACAGAAAATATTTTGATATCAACATTTCTCCAGAACAGAAATCCCCCACGTGTGTAAATTCGGCATATAAGAGAATATAAAAGCCATTAATACATTTAGGAACAGATTGGGCTGCACTTTTCTTTCACTATAATAATTTGCAATCCATTATTTGCATTAAATGCAAATATTTGCAAACAGCAAGCCTACATCTGCAGCAACAAAAGCATGTTCTATGCCAGATCCTGCTACTGTCAATTAAACTGCTGTAACAGCTAGAGACATAACATTGTGATACTATCAATTCTCAGAGCTGTAGTTACAAAAATGTATTTGCTATTAACAAGGAATCCGGCCGCTGCTCCTTCTCTTACTGTGCACCCCACGTATAGGAGCAACCTACCCAAAACTCTCAAACCCGCCTCCAATTTAAGTAATTTCACGAATTCAGCTGTCTCGCATTTTAATCTTGTGTGTAACTGTTACATATGCCTATAATCATACCGTATATTATCTCTACCTGTCCATAAAATGTCTGTAAATATAATGTATAACCTCTGTTCATTTAATGTAACCATGTATTTGTCATCATAACGCTGTGCCCAGGACATATGTGAAAACGAGAGGTAACTCTCAATGTATTATTTCCTGGTAAAACCTTTTATAAATAAGAAATAAACATTACTGGTCATATTTACTAATCTGCTATTCCACAAGACAGCTTCCAATGCCGGAAGACTGTGAAAGGGCCATAAGGTATCTCCTGGTGCTGAAAGGGGTCTTGTCGAATATCATTGCTTAGTATATGAGTGTGACTCCTTCAGTACCAAAGCGATGGCAGTACATTAAACAGAAGGCCACCTGGGAACTCAATAGGAATAATCCACTGGCAAAATAATTGGGATGGCAGTTCCAGTTCTATAATGATGGCAACAATCTGATTCTGCTGAAAGGCACAAAGGAATTGATATAGATATATAATACTTTAGAGATGATGCCCAGTCTTATCTATTATAAATTACCAACAGGAGTAATCCTGCAAAGCAACAGGGTTGGTGAGATCACTGCCTGTCCCTCGGGAGCTCAGGCACATGCTCACTGCTGATAAATACATTAGCTTTGCATGCTGACTGACAATGTAGAAGGCCTTTATATCCACCTAGCGGCAGTATAACTTTGGAAGCCGATAATAAAGTACAATACAGCACCCTGAACCCTGCTCATAAACATGCTCCTTAAACAGAATATGTACTTACACAGTACAAGGACCACCTCCTCCTCTCTGTAAGAGCCCCGCCTGTGATCCCTGGGCCTTCAGCCGTCAGTCAATACAGCCCATTCCGTTATCTCAGAATTCCCTGTGTAAAGGATGAGGATAATCTGGCCATTTTTTATCTAGTTACCACTCAGCTGGTGGTGCACTGCAGAGCAGGGTGATGAATGTGTGAATACAACATATGATATGGCTGTGCATAATAGGGAAATGCTGCCACCACATGGCCACTCGTTGTAATGCAGCCATTTAAAGAACAGCGAGTCTGTGGTGGAGAGAAGCTAATTTAAAAAAAGGCTATTTTCACATTTTACAATTACATACCGACAGCTGATATTTACTTGTGTATGTATTGTTCACGTCAAGAAGGAAGAAATCGCAGAGCACTGACGGGTTTGCAAAACTCTCATTTATTGAAGCCAGAAACACAACGTTTCGACCACGCAGTCTTTCTCAATTGATATAAAGTGGCATCATGACAATGTCCTGTGTAATCCCTTTATATCCCCACCAACCCACAATGCCCTCTGTGAATTATCCTGGATGAATTACAGGTGTGCTGATCTGCAGGTAACTCCCTCTGCTCATAGCGTCCCATAGCGTCTTGGCGTCATCAGTACTTTAATGAGGGGGCGTCAGGTGGTCCTCCATTGTCTTCATGGGTTATAGCAGAGTCCTCTGTATGGTGCATCCCCAGCATCTGATCAGCTCCTCGCCGCTTGGTGCTGTCCCACGTCGGGTTGTCCCACGTCGGCTCCTCCAATGACGTCACAGGGGGAGACCCGATCGGAACGGAGTGAGGATTGCATGGAGCTGATGCCCAGGATGGACAACCCGTCGTGGGACAGCACTTAACATTCTTCTACACCTAAATAACCCCCAAATTCCCATCCTCTCATATAGACTCCACATTTTTCCAGAACGAAAATAAATATGTTGAAAATCAAAATTGAATATCAATAAACCATACCAACCTACAATAAATAAGAGAAACCATCACTGAATAAGTTTCCTTTCAAAAAATGGGACTTCATTTAGTTGAGTTGCAGCAACACTTTATACCAATCATGTCAGTTTGACGCTGATTTTAAGTGCGTCCCTGTGATTTTTGTCATCAACAGTCCAACAGAATTCAGTAGAGGCTCCCTGATAAGAACCAGTACATTTATTAAAATGACATTTTTTTAATCAGAAGCCCTAAATCTCCCGGATATTAGTCTTTGTAAGTTGACAGCTCGATTGTAGACAGAAATATCTTTGAGACTTTGCGCCGGGATTCACTTGCGATGCGGGTACGATACAGCAATCCCACATTAACGGTTATTGACTTAAATGGCAGTTACTGCCGAATCGAGGAGTAATAACTTGTATCAGTGCTTAGTGCAGGCGTGGCCAACGCCAGTCCTCAAGTGCCACGAACTGGTCAGGTTTTAAAGATATCCCTGCTTCAGCCACCTGTGTTGAAGCATGGGTATCCTTAAAACCTGACCTGTTGGTGGTTCTTGAGGACTGGAGGTGACCACTCTTGGTTTAGGGAATCTCCCCCTCAATCCCCTATTCCATAAGCTATGTAGTCCTCTTCCCCTTCAGAAATGAATGGAGCGAATATCTACAGAAGACAGATTCACAGCAAATTGTATAGGGGTCACCGTGTCAGTAGCATGGCTTTAACTACAGCGTTTGAGCAATGTGAATAAATATACAAGAAAACAGCAATACATTGTAGCCATGCCTGGTTTTGGCTACCAGTCTGCCCTCCCTGTCACGTAAGCCCTTTTTTTTTTTCCAATGTTTTTATTAGGCATTTTTAGAAAATACAACATTTCTAACATATATCGTAGCCTAATATTTTCCAAAACATATTTTTTTAAGGGGGGAAAAAGAAAGGCAACCTAAGTTGTCCAGGAAAGAGAGGGGGAGCCTTCATAGAGAGAAGGTAAGAGGGAGGGTGATGGGGTAGATGAGGGGGTGTGAGGGAGGGGAGAGGAGGGGGAGGGGCCTGGGAGGGTTATTGTCGACCCACTTGGCTGTTAGGGTGTTTCTGGTGAGATTCGTGTGAGTTTTTTCTTATGGAGGGGGAGTTGGTCTCCCTCTCACTTGGGATGGTCGGGGCGCTCTGGTAAAGTGGAACCAGGGTTCCCAGATATCCTCAAAGGCCGGGGGTTTTTGTCTGATGTTGGCTGTGAGCCTTTCCATAGTCATTACATCCCCAATCCTTTTCTTTATCGTGTTGAGCGCCGGCGTAGTCGTTTTCCTCCAGGAGGCCGCAATACAGCATCTCGCCGCAGTGAGAATGAAGGATATTAATTTCCTGGTGGGCCGAATTATATTCGGCATGGGTGCAGCCAACAGGAAGGTCAGTGGTTCAATAGGAAGTTCTAGGTCGGTGACCTCTTTTATAAGAATTTGGACCTTGGCCCAGTATTTCACAATTTCTGGACAGGTCCACCAGATGTGGGCCATGTCCCCTCTATTACCACAGCCTCTCCAACATTGGTCTGATGCCAGAGGGTAGATCTGGTTTAATCGTGCTGGGGTAAGATACCAGCCAAACATAATTTTGTAGATGTTTTCCTTAATTGTGGTGCAAAGGGAAGTTTCTGAGGCTGCCTGCCAGATTTCCTCCCATGTCTCTCTTTCTATGTTAACGTTTAGATCAGCTGACCATCGCAGCATATAGTCGTGCTGTGTCGGGGACGTTGAGCGCATTAGGATATTGTATATGTCCGAGATAAGTCCCTTCTGGTAAGACTGGTCCTCACATAGATGTTCAAACGTAGTGAGAGCGGGGTATTCTGGATGAGGGCACGTAGCTCTAACAAAATTTCTAATTTGTAGATATTTAAAGGTGTCCAATTCTGTAATTTTAAATTTGTTCCTCAGTTCTTGGTAGGTCAGGAGCTTCCCTAGGCTCAGTACGTCGGCAATCGCCTCTATACCCCGTGTGTGAAAGTGGGCGAACAGCTTAGATCCGCATCCTGGAGGGAATTTAGGGTTATTAACGAGGGGAGTGAGTTGTGAGTTTGTGGATGAGAGATTAAATTTAAGTTTGCATCTGGACCAGGTGTCCCACGTGAATCGTGAGGCCTGTAGTTTAAGATTATGTAAGTGGCCCTCTCCTCTGTTCAGGCTCCAGAGGGAGGCTTGCAGAGAAGGCAATTTGGCACACCGAGTTTCCATTCCCACCCAGCAACATCGGGTCGGGTCTGAGTTCCACATTACTACCTGCCTGAGCTGAGCGGCTAGATAGTATTTGTATAGGTCAGGCACCCCCATCCCTCCTCTGGATCTCGTGGTCATCAGGACTGATCTGGCGACCCTGGGCCTCTTACCCTGCCAAATGAAGTGGAGTAGTCTATTCTGTATATATTTTAGATCGGCGGCCGGGACCTGGATTGGGAGCGTCTGGAATAGGTACAACATTCTTGGGAGTATATTCATTTTGGTAGAGATCATCCTCCCAATCCATGAGATCTGATAACCTTCCCACCGATCTAGATCCCTTTTGATCTGATCCCATAGTTTTGGGTAGTTATCCCTATATAGGTCCCGATAGTGCCTAGATACATTAATTCCCAGATACTTAATGCATGAGGGGCACCATCGGTAGCTGAAATTTAGCTTAAGGAGTTTGACTGTGGGGTCGGGAAGACTAATATTTAGGGCCTCAGATTTATCGCTGTTTATTTTATACCCTGATACCTTTCCAAACTCCGTCAGTTCCATCTGGAGGTTGGGGAGGGAAGTTAGGGGTCTGGTCAAGGTCAGGATAATATCGTCAGCGAATAGGGAAATTTTGTATTGTTCAGTGGCCATGGGTATACCCTGGATGTTTGGGTTTTGTCTTATTTTGGCCGCCAGTGGTTCAATCGTGAGAGCGAAAAGGAGAGGGGAGAGGGGGCAACCCTGTCGGGTGCCATTTCTAATGTGAATTTGTTCCGCTCCTCCACCCGATAGTCTAACTGAGGCGGATGGAGTTTGGTAGAGCGCCTTGACACCCTTAAGAAAGGAGTCCCTGAATCCGAATTTTTTTAATGTTTGGTCTAGGAACAGCCAATCAATTCTGTCAAATGCCTTCTCTGCGTCTAAGCTTAGTAACATAGCTTGTGAATCTGTAAGGTGGGCATGGTCAACTAAGTTAATGATTTTACGGGTATTGTCTGAGGCCTGGCGGCCCAAGACAAAACCGACCTGGTCCATGTGTACTAGTCTCGGGAGAATTGGATTAAGTCTGTTCGCCAGTATTTTACTGTATAGTTTTAGATCATTGTTCAACAGCGAGATTGGTCTATAGCTACCGCATTGTGTGGGGTCCTTCCCTTCTTTGAGGATTATGGCCAAATTGGCGGACGACATTGAAGATGGGATAGGACATCCTTCTAGAAATGAGTTGAACAATTGTAAAAGGTGGGTGGACAGAATGGGGAGAAACTTCTTATAGTAGGCATTCGTGAAACCATCAGGGCCCGGTGCTTTAGAAATTTTGGAGGCCTTAACGGCCCATTCTAGTTCTTCCGCCGTTATTGTGGCGTTCAGGAGAAGGATTTCCTCCTCTGTTAATGAGGGGAGGTCGCAATCAGCTAGATAGTCAATGGTAGCCGATAGCTCCTTCGGGTCTGGGCTAGCAGAGTGAGCCCTTAGGTTATATAGTTTAGAGTAAAATTTAGTAAATTCCTCTGCAATTTTTTTTTCATTATGTAGGAGCTCCCCAGCACTATTCCGAATCGCCGTTATTTGCGATCTTTTGTGTATGCCTCTTAGTTTGCTAGCAAGAAGTCTGTCGGCCTTGTTCCCTTTATCATAATACCTCTGACCCGTCCATTTAAGAGCTTTTTCGACATTGTCCATTTGGATTATTCTTAAGTCGCTTCTGGCAGAAGTCAACTGTTTATAAATTTTCCGGGAGGGGTTATTTTTGTGCTGTTGTTCTAAGCTTATTATTTTGTCTGTTAGCTCTTTGGTTTGTTTAAGTTTAGTTTTTTTCCGATGGGAGGCAATCGAGATGAAATGTCCTCTGATTGTCGCCTTATGGGCTTCCCACAGGCTCGCTGGAGAGGCAACAGTGCCTATATTTATCCGGAAATATTCCTTAAGGGATTTTTTGAGCTCACGTACTGTCTCCGAGTGATTCAGTAGGGAGTCGTTCAGTCTCCAGGAATATGAGGTTGTTTTCACGAATGGAATGGATAGGGTCAGGGTGATAGGAGCATGATCTGACCACGTGATGGGGCCGATGTCAGTATCTAGGGCGGCTTCTAGAATGTTCTTGGTAGCAAGAAAGTAGTCTATACGGGAATATGTCTGGTGAGGGGCCGAGTAAAAGGTATAATCCCTTTGCCCATGGTGTTGTGTTCTCCAAATGTCTAAAAGTGAAAAGTCCCCCATTATGTCCTTGAATTTTTTCCCCAGTCTTTGTGACTGGGTGGAGTGTTGTCGTCCTGGGAGGCTCGATTTGTCTTCTATTGGGTTAAGAGCCATGTTTAGATCCCCCGCGATAAGTAGCGAGGATAGGTACTGTGGGTCAATTTCTTCCAGAACTTTTTTTAAGAATTCTGTCTGGTTCTCGTTTGGGGCATATAGGTTAATAAGGGCGATTGCCGAGCCTGAAAGTGAGCCGTATACCACAATAAATCTACCCTCTGGATCGGCCTGGATTTTTGTTAGATTAAATGGGGTGCCCTGACGAATCAGAATGGCAACCCCTCTTCGTTTGCTACTAAACGATGAGAAGTAACTCGACGGATACGCTTGCTGAAATGTTTTAGGCGGCTCCTTAGATGTGAAGTGAGTCTCCTGGAGGAAAACCACATCGCCCCCCGACTTCTTTAGTTCCTGGAGGGCTAGGCGTCTCTTCTTATTGTTATGTAAGCCCTTAACATTTAGGGAAACAATTTTTAGCGCTTTTTGTTGAGACATTTTGTCTTAAGTTTTCGTTGGGCCAAGGGTGGGGTCCCCTCTGGTTTGGGGGGGGGAGGCTTGAGAGGGAGTCTTAGTGACTGGGGTTGCCTGCTCTGTCGGGGAATCTGCGTGTGTGTTGTCGTTGAAGAAGAGCTTAGAGACAAGCAGCCGAAATGGGGGGGAGAGGGGGGGGAGGGAGGGAAGGTTGGGGGGGGAAGAGGGGGAGGGTTGGGTGAAGAACCGCTGGGACAGTAACAGCGGGTAGGAGAAGAAGAGAAGAAGGTCGACCCTTATGGGGTCTTAAAGATTGAAAACCGGTCTAATCTAAGGACCGGCTGGAGTGGTATAAGACCCTTGGGGGCGGGTCCGGTAACGGCCTCCAGCAGAGGCGGGCTGGGCAGAGACCCATAACAGTCTTCGGTTACACCCGAGCATACTTTCTCTAGGGTGCCCGAGTTGAAGAAGCTTCTAGCGAACCTGCTGCCGACAGGGCAGGTCGGGGCTATGCTCCCATCGACCCCTTTTCCTTCATGTGGGGAAGGCTGAGAGGGGATAGCATCTCTTGGTTGCCTGTGTATTGAAATGCGGGTGAGATTGGGGGGGGGGGGAGTGGGTTGGGGCAGGTGGGAATGGGGGAGTGAGTTGCATGCATGAGGATGGGTGCCTAAAGATAAAGGGGGACGAGAGGGGGGGGGAGGGAGAGCCACAAGGGGGAAGGAAAGATAGAATGAGAAGGGGGGGGGGGAGGGGGGGGAAGAGAGAGGGGGGGTAGAGGTGGGATGGTGAAGGGGTAGCTCAAGAACATGTTCCCCTTTGTTATTCATCTTAGCTAGCATAAAACACTCCAAGTACATAATACATTATACAATCCTTTGCCACCAGGGTAGATAGTGCCAATCTTTTGGGATAGGCTACACACTCCTGATGTCTGGTGTGATATTGGTATGAGGCGTCATTTCCAGGGAGGTAGGGTCCTTGGGGGGGAGAGGAGGGGGTGAGATGGGGGGGTGGGGTTGAGGGAGAGGGGGGGGGAGTGGGAGGGAGGGGGGGAAGGGGGGGGGAGTGGGAGGGAGGGAGGGGAGGGGGAGAAGGGAGTACGGGTGGGGGAATAACGGGTATGGGGGGGGGGAGAGTGTGGGATTGGTGGTAGGGGTGGGGTGGGGGGAAGGAAAGGGAAGTGGGGGGGGAGGAGGGGGGGGAGGTGGGGAGGAGGGGTGGCGGTGGGTGGGGAGGAGGGGTGGCGGTGGGTGGGGAGGAGGGGTGGGGGTGGGTGGGGAGGGGGGGTGGGGGTGGGTGGGGAGGGGGGGTAGGGGTGGGTGGGGAGGAGGGGTGGGGGTGGGTGGGGAGGAGAGAGGGGGAGGGTGGGGGAGGGGGGGTGAGGCAGGGGTGGAGAGGGGGGTGAGGCGGGGGTGGAGAGGGGGGTGGAGGACAGGGGGGGGAGAGGGGAGGTGAGGGGGGGGCGGAAGGGGGGGTGGGTGGAAGGGGGGCGTGGGTGGAAGGGGGGGGGTGGGGGGAAGGGGGGGGTGGGGGGAAGGGGGGGGTGGGGGGAAGGGGGGGGTGTAAGGGGGGGTGGGTGGAGGGGGGGGGGAAAGGGGGAGGAGAAGACATATCTCTGCATAAACAACATTTTGTCTCAGCCTGTAAATGAAGCGAGAGTGATAACATGTGATCCATACCGAGCGATAACAGTAGCGGTCGCAACAGCAACAACAAATCCCTTTCATGGGGCACTGGATCAAAATCAAGGTGGGGAAACTTCTATAACGCTAATGTTAAGTATAAAGAACAAGGGGGGGAGGGGTCCTGGGAGCTTGAGGGTAGGGGTCAGTGGCTAAACCTGCTCATTCGTCTAGTGGGGGCTAACACAACTGTAGGGTAGTGAAGGGGAAACCCTGCTGAATTTAGGGGTGGTGGGGAGAGACTCAGAGGGGAATATATATGGGTTTCACAGTTTTACAGACCCTGTCCCTGGAGGCAAGACCACGGATGGGCGCGTGTGGGGCTGTGTAGTCTTGTGCCGGCGGCTCTCCTCCAGGGAGGGTGTCTGTCGAGGATAAAAGAATGCCCAGGGAGGGCCCATTGGCCGAGGGGGGGGGGAAGCGCCAGACAGCCCCGAGCTGGGAGTATCATGTGGCGTCAGCTGGATGTCACTCGGGGGCCCCGGCGTTCCGGTCCAGGCACCGCCGCCAGGTCCAGGCGAGGCCTCCGTCGGCGCCGGGTGCGGGTCGCGCATGATGCTGACGTCACCCTCGGCGCGTCCGTTGGCCTCGCGACGCTCCGCGGATGGGACTGGCTTCCGGGTTCCGGCGGGGTCTCCATCTGCGCCGGATGTGAGTCGCGCAGTCAGTTGACGTCGGCTGTGGCGCGCCGTCAGACCTCGTGGTGCTCCGCGGACGGGGACGTCTCTCTCGGGCGCCATTTTGTGGAGGGAGATGTGCAGCTCATCCAGGGAAGCCACGAGGACCGGCATGCTCGCTTAGGACGCCATTTTGGGAGAGCCTTGGAGCAGGCGGTAGTGTTTACCCCGGCGGACACCGGGGGCAGCTGTGGGGATCCGAAGTCGGCTGTGCGGCGTCTGCCCTCCGATTGCCCATGGTAGGATTTCTGGAACTGGGGAGGAAGAGGGGCCCCCCCCCGCAGCTCCGGCCCGGAGGTCTTCTGCCTGGGCTAGTGAGATCGCGTCCGACGCCATTTTGGAGGAGTTTTGGGGCTGACGATGGCGTGGGCCCGGGCGGGAGATTGATTTGCCGGTGAGTCTTTTCTTATCTGTCCCGGGATTGCCTTTGCTCGGCTATCCGCTCCGATGCTCTCACAGGCTGATCCTCTTTGTCCTGGTCCCGGTTACCAGCTGGGTGGGCAGGTTGGAGGGAGTCCACGGGAAGGCCCAGGGCTTTTGCTAAGTGCACCATATCTAAAGGGTTCCGGATGGTGAGAAATTTGCCCTTGTGGGGAATAATCAATTTAAAAGGAAACCCCCATCTGTAGTTAATTTCTTTCTCACGAAGGAGTAATGTTAGGGGACGTAGTGCTTTGCGTCGGTCCACTGTGAGCTTGGAAAGGTCGTTATAGACCTGAAGCAGGTCGCTTCGGAACGCGATCGTGTCTCTCCCCCTGCTAGCTCCTATTAGTTTATCTTTGGTGGAGTAACTGTGGAGTCGCACGATCACGTCCCGCCGGCGGTTGGGGTCCTCGGAGCGCGGGCCCAGGGCTCTGTGCGCCCTGTCCATTTCCAAATCCCGGGAGTCAAGGTCTGGGCATATGGAGAGGAAGAAGTCCTTCAGGTATGCTCGCAGATGTGTGGGTAGCACTGCCTCAGGGATGCCGCGGATCCGTAGGTTCTGGCGGCGATCCCTGTTTTCCTGGTCCTCCAATCCGTCTCTTAGTGTATTTATTTCTTGGCCCAGGCGTATGATCTCATCATCGGCCTCTGACTGGTGGTGTAAAGCCTCGTCCAGTCTGGTCTCGAGTGTGGTAGTGCGTTCCTGCAGCCCCTGGATATCCTGCCTAATTTCTGCCACTGCGTCTTTTATATTGGCCTGTAATGACCGTTGGAGCTTGGCAAGGAGTTCCTCTAGGTATGTCTTTGTGATCCCCCCGTCCGGGGAAGAGGGGGTCTCGGTAGGGCTCGCTGAGTCTGAGAGGCCTTGTTTGCCTCGTGGGCCTGAAGCCTGGGGGCCATCTTGCCTTCTATTCCCTGTCTCACCAGGCTGTTTTGCAGGAGAGAAGAACTTCCCCACTCCCTGAGTCGGGGGATTTTTCCCCTTACTAGCCATCCCTCTGGTTTTAGAGGGTCGTCAGGGGCTTTTTTCGGGGTTTTTGCCCGGGGTAAAAGGGTTTAAATCAGCAGTTATTCAGGAGGGTCTCTGGAGCTCAGCTTTTACCCGACTGTCCTGGATGACGTCATAGACACGCCCCCCCACGTAAGCCCTTTTAACAGTGCAGGCAGTGACAGGACCAATCCTGGGTTTTCCCGACAGGAGTATCTCCCTTGAGTAACAGAGGAGGTGGGACTAGGCCTGTGTTCTGCCCAATCCTACCTTCAGACCTTATACTTAAGGGGCATCACTACTAAATGTAATAAGTTGTCTCTATCATTGAGAGAGAAAGGTAATCACACAGGAGTTCATCTTGCATTGGCACTTACTGTCCTCTCCTCTTGGGGGAGAGTGAGTGATACCATTCCCCTGGTTCTGCTAGAGGACAGGGGAAGAGTAAGGACTGCTTCAGGTGCCCCTGGCCTGGAGTGGATGTCCAGGGACCATACCTGAATACCTGTGTGTGAGCTGTATTGGGCAGAAGCCTGTGGTATACTGTGCTGAAGCAGAGGAATAAACCGGTTCCAGTTAATCATACTCCTGCCTAGTGCAATCTTTCGGGGGCAGTGGAATAGTTCTTCTGCAGGACATTGCCTTCATACATCTGGAGCCTGCAGCAGATGGAGGCGCTGTACCAGCAGAGATAGAGACCAGTGATGTACTCCAGAAGCCTGTCCAGACGTCCCCAACACCACCAGCGAACCACTCAGCATCCTGTGAACCAACAGGTTGCCAGCATCATACACCATGTAATGGCAGAATCTCTCAGAGGGTGGGGGAAACACCGTTGCAACATTTTATTTGAAGAGACAAACACAAGACACCACCTCTTGAGGCTGGTATAGTTACGTATCTGGCTTTCTAATGACACAGGTTAATTTACCAGCTTTGTAAGGATTAGGGTTTAGCAGAGGCTGTTCAGTTTTACCAACATTTTACCAGGTGGAAAAACTGCTTGAAAACAAATATTCTCGGAAAGCATTGAATTGAATTGGTTGGGTTATCAACTTTTAGCTCATGCATGTTATAGGCAAGATAAATGGAGCTGCATACTTATTAGATTGATAACATACATGAAGCGGTTAAACTACCTTTTGATTCCGTGCAGTAGATTACAAATAAAAAAACATATTTCTGGCAGGATCTATACACCCAATGGACTTGTTTTGCGAATGACTTCATAATTAGCCAAAAGTAGCTCTGAGTTGCCAAATGGCAGCACTAGCTTCTAGTGGGTCTTTCTGATAGACTCCGTAATGCTCCTTTTAAACATAGCAGCCACTGCTGCAAAGGTTGGGTCTCCTATGAGGCACTTGATAAAGGATAGCTGCGGAAGCGATATTATTTATTTATTTATAAAATATTTTACCAGGAAGTAACGCATTGAGAGCTACCTCTCGTTTTCACGTATGTCCTGGGCACAGAGTTATGATGACAAATAATACATGGTTACAAATACATATATCACTGATTACATTGTAGCGGATTTGATATAAGCGTAAAGACATTTCCCCTAATTATAAAGTATTCACTAGTTCTATTTATATGCCTAAAATTGTAGTGTGCACAATATATTGTACATATTTACACTTACAAACACATACTTTGTTTTTTATTAGTACAGTAGCATACATTACTATTTTGCACCCATAACATTGCAGCCATTGTTTGTATACTCACAGCAACAGACAGTCGTCACCTTGTCAGGCTGCAGACATATTTTGGAGCCAACAGCTGATGTGCTGAGAATCCAAAATCCCTTCTGTGCCAGGTGTGTCTGTCACACATTGTGTAGCAATGCTTTCCGGGCCCTGAGAGTGTGTGAGTCTGTGCTGGTTGGGGTCTGTGTGTGAGGATATGAGCTTATGTGGTGAAGGTTGGAAAGGTTAGACAATCAGAAACACTTTGCAATACCAGCAATAAAGTCTCTAACTACCTAGCAATCAGTGCTAAAGAGGCAGAGACCACGCAATTTGCCGTTGACGACAAGGTCATGGATGCCTCTGCACATTGCCAGGGGTTAGGAACGGGCAAGACGGAAAAGGTTTTTCAAAGGTCACCTCCCACCCGTCCCCATTTTGCATGTTTAACGGCTTTTTGTTTTAAGCTAGGAATGCGCATGTGCATCGTCACAGCATCAGCGGGACTGCCAGTCAGCTCAGGGATGCAAAGGAAAGACAAGGAAGTGGGCGCCGGCTATACGATTGGGCCTGTGTAGGCCCCAAGAAGAGATCAGCAGGATGGAGTTACCGAATGTGTGGTCGGGCGGGCTCTGCCCAAATCATAGAATGGAAAAGATGGGTGCCAGCTGTGTGGTTGGGCCTAAGCAGCCACAGGAGGACTTTAGTGAAGCATCCTGAGTGGGGGTGGAGAGGTCAGCTGAAATATGGCTGGTGAGGATCTCATCCCACAGTGATCAGAACTTATTGGGGCTCTGAATTGATGGTTTTGTTGGCTGGCGGGTAGTCTATTTGGAAATGTTATAATTTTAACACAGATGAGACCTTTTAACTTCTACTGGAACCAGCGTGTGGTCTCCGTTATTCAAGTTATATAAGTGGCAACTGGGTATCGCCACGTCACGCCTATAAGAAGTGGATGTCTCATTATTATCAAATGTCTGAGTAAAGAGAAATCACTGCATCAAAACAGCTCTGTTTTCAACAAGGTCCTGGCATCTGGCATCTCATTATCTTGGCATCCACTGTGAAAATCGGACATTTGGTCGGAGCCATCTTGCCGTGAACAAGTCGCCGCCAGCGTTTAGCTGCCAAGGGACCCTTCGCTGCAACCGCTCCTCTGCTGGACACTCAGCCGCTGGCCCTATTGCCAATAAGGTATGTTAACTTAAGGCATTGTTTACTTTTCCTAGTGTTAGAAACAATTGAAGCCCCATTCTTGTTTGGTTCCTTAACAAGGACATTTCAATGAAGGTAGAGTTTCCCAGATGCAGGAGTCACAGTAATATAATGCTGGCACCAGGATACACCCCCAATTTCCAACTACAGAAATTCGAACTATGGTCGGCTTCCAGTGGCTCGCTATTGTGGATTTGGCTGATGATAAAATATGTGTTATCAGTGAGTCCAAGTTTCATCCAGGTCCTCTGTAGGCATTTTGTACTAGCACAATTTCCATATTCCAGGAGGAGTGCAGTCCTGTGACCTTTTGTATTAACCTTATATTCCCCCAGAATACAGTAATCTTTGGGCATGCCCACCAAACGTGTGTTTAAATGGTTCGTTTGGACACATTTGCGCTGATAAAGGGGAGAGGTTGCTGGGGAAAATGAATGAAGTCGGGCTGGTGTGTAATAACATATATGGAGGATTTTGAGGTTAATTTCTCGAACTGCTGGACATCTAGATGACCTTGCTATTCTGTTGTATATGTCCTCCCTCTCCTCTACTTCTAGTGCCGGCCTATGTGTCTTTCCCAGTCCAGAATGCTTTTATTTATTTGTTCTTTGGATTGTAGTGATAGAATCTGGTAGAGTTGTGCTATTGTCCCTCTATGGTACTCTCTCACGGAATAAAGGGTTTCAAATGATTTTGAGCACCGCCTGGTGTATGATTGTTTCTAAGTGCCATCTATTGCTACATTTGGGTACTATAATACTGTTGTAACAGCCGTCTGCAACATATTAATGTCATTGGACATGTAACATTATTATAGTCCTCTGTTTGGGTAGTCAATTTGCAGAGTATTTTACCTATTGACTCCATGGTGGTATTATGCAATAGCAGCTGTGGTACCATTGGTTCAGCAGCACAGAATTAATCCACTTACCTCTTACCATTCATTGCTCTGTGTATTACACCCAATGCAGGGCACTGTTCACTCTACCTACGAGCACTGGTATTCATTGTATTCCAAGTAGATTATAGTAAAATTATACAGTGATGCTAGAACTGTGCCATGATAGTCATGGCTTTTATATACAGTTAGGCTGTCTGATACCAACAGAATAATACCAGTTTGACATCAGTAATAGCAATATCTCTGTGTATTCACACATTACTGCAATCTATGGTGAGCAATTAGGTATGCTGTGCTGCTGACCAATTATCCATTTACCCTCTGCAATACCACATATTCATTGCAAACAATTAATTATGTTATGGTACTGACCCATTATAAATTTATCCAATTGCAATACCAGGACAACAGTAAAACTCCTCCGAGAGTTACCTTGTATCAGCTAAACTTGCATCACCTTACAGCAAGATACATTACACCCATCGTCGTGGGACTGTTATATATAATATATCACATGACAATTATAACCCTAGATGGGTATGTATTTATAGCACAGAGTTTATTCACAGCACCCTCCTGCTATATTGAGTTTTTAATAAATACAATACACACAACATATTTTGATGACAAATTTATTTTGCATGTGTAACATTATATTAATTATGGCATAAATAAATGTTAAGTTTTAACAGCCTAGGTGTGCACCACTAATGTGCTTCTTGCTACAGATAGGTTTCCAACATAATCCTCTTTCTATTTTGAAAATACATTTCAATCCAGCACATAGGTAGCACCCGGTATCTATCTTGATACTTTAAGCAAAATCAGATTTACATATACCCACTATTTACACTTACTAGTAAGCGATATACTCCTTATTGGTGTTGCAGTTTCAAATGTTATCAGTGGCCTATATATGTATTTATTTGGCTGGATTGAAGGGACATAATGTCTCACCTGGAAGTATTGGTATAGCTCCTTATGGAATATATAATGTTCTTGACCTGACAAAATACTATGAAGCAGCTGTGCAGTGCCTATTGATCTATTGGTCACCTTAGGAAAACACAAAACCATGGGTAGATATAGAAAGAGAGGAGGTTCAGACAACAGACATGTCGACTCTATTGTGGCTAAGAAAAGAGGTTAGGCCCACACAAGCTAAAAATCACCCGGTTATTGACCCCTCCCTAAGAATATGGGACAGGGCCTGCAGAAATAAATGTATCTCGTTCCAGCCCCTGGCCCATGACACCGATTATGTCCAACTCAGATTTCCCACCAGCCCTCCACCTGTGCTTGTACAAGGCCTGGGGAGAAATGGGCCTAACAAAAATCAAAGACATTTCACAAGATACGTGCTGCTGGCATTTTAAATTCCCAAAGACAAAATGGTTTATAAAATGAATTCACCAGAGTGCCAATGCAGATTTTAAGATGGTTCACATCACTAAAGCCAACAACTGTAAAAAACAAACAAAATACATTTATTTCAGAAAGCAGAGGGGCTGATCCATTAATGTTACATTGACTGTTCTAAGGATAACCTTAAAAACGATCATTTCATAATTGACCTTTCTATTGACAATTTATTTTACAGTTTGTAATAAAACTAAGTTTATGCTAGTAAACAGAGTTTTGGATTCCACCTATTATTTGGTATTGAGCTTTCCAGCTTTGGGTGGCAGGTTTGGAGTTAAGAGCACCTACTGAAATTTGATGGGAGAAAGACTGAAGAATAGGTGAGCTCAAACAGATACAAGTACAGTAGTTTATATGGAAGAATCCTATTTACTTAAAATGCTCAGCAGTGCCTGTGTGGCAGCAATGAGGAGTGGAACAGGGCAGTTTGTACGAGAAGACCCAGCCCTGATGTAATCTTGCTTGCAGAAAACGTTCTCTTGAAGGTGTTCTGGAGTAGACACTGAGCCTAAAAAGAGATACGTATACAGAGACTTGTTTTATAATGCAGGTCACAGCTTACATGAGGAAACAAAATTAGAATCTAGCAAAGACTAGACATGAAACTTGACAAACTGATACAGTGCTACAACCTACTGCTAACTGCAACATAAAGAGTATTTGCAACAATGTTAATGGTCATTTATCATTATAATCTAAGGCCTCGGGCATAGTCAGCGCTTAGGCGCTGACCCGTGCTGAGGCGCGCTGCTGCTCGGCAGTGAGCCCCTGCAGCTGCAATGAGAGTGGCTTTAGCAGGGGCTAGCGCACGCTTCCGCAAGCGCTCGGAAGCGTAGGTCTTCGAAATTTTTTAGATTTTCGCGCTCATGGGAGCGCAGGACCGCTCATGGGAGCGCAGGACCAGTCACGTGAGCGGTTTGCCCAATGAGGGCGCACCAGCTCCGTGACGTCACAGCGGACCCCCCGACGGCGCGCGGTCTAAGGCCAGGGAAAGCACCCGCTTTCCCTCAGCCTCCGCGCGCCTCCGCACGGCTGAAGTCTCTATGGACTCAGCCTAAGGCCGAGTCCATAGACGGACAGGCCGTGCTGAGCCGTGCGGACGCTCCGCGCTGAGCCCCTGCATCCTCAATGAGGATGCCTTGAGAGGGGGCTCACGCGAGCGTCCGCAGGTGTGCTAACGAGTTGGAGTTTTCAGCCGAGCGCCAAGCTGTTTTTCAGCACACTGTCGGCTGAAAACCTCCAATCACAGCACAGCAGTGTCAACGTCACGGCGCCGTGATGTCGGCGCCGTGACATCGACGTCAGTGCGTCGCGGGCGATTGGCCCAGCGACGTCACTGCCTTGCCTCCCTCAGCCTCCCCCCGCCTCCCATCGCGCCCGCTGGCTCGCCTGTATGGGCATGAAATTGCCCAGATTTCAGCAGGCGAGCCTCAGCGTCAACACGGCTCGGATCTCCTCACCCCTCTATGGCCCGGGCCTAAGACAGGGCTCTCCAACTAGCGGCCATGGGACAAAAGTGGCCCTTGAACTCTCAGCTGTCCAAGCAACTATTATGAAAATAGCAGGAGCTAAGTGCAACTTCTCACACTAGAACTCACTAATAAGTTAAGGTAATGTAAATATATATGGTACAGCGGTTATACATACTTGGGGAACAGGTGGAAGAGCCTTGATCGAAGAGCTAACATTGCACAGGGTCAGTAGAGCATTCTTGTTTGCTCTTACTTGTATATTGTTTTATTAGAACAATCTAGGACAGGAGTGGCCAAATCAAGTCCTCAAGAGCCACCAACAGGTCAGGTATTAGGGAAATCCCTGCTACAAAAAAGGTGGCTCAATCAGTGGCTGAGTCATTGACTGAGCCACCTATGCTGAAGCAGGGATTTCCTTAAAACATGGCCTGTTCGTGGCCCTTGAGAGCTGGTTGGCCACCCCTGATCTAGGATATCAACATTCTTCCTGTTTGAATGTCACAAAGCAGAATTGATGCGAATAAGGAAATCTGAATAACATTAGAAGAGTAAAACATACTGTACTTTGCATTTAAAGGGAACAAAAATGACACACACATAAATGAATAAAAGCCAATGTTGATTAAAACATCAATGAATATATAACTTTAATGGCCCAAACCTGCCTCTTTCTGCAGTATTCTATCATAGAGTCAATGCTATATAAAGTGTAACATGTCTGAGCCCATACAATTGTGAGTCAGATAGACATATGTTCAGTTATCAGTTTCTTTCTCTTTTTAATACTTTTCAGAACATCTCAAAACTATTTCAAGAATGTAAGTAACATTACAAGATTTACTTTGCCCATCTACCCAAGGGCAGCATTACAGCAATGTGACACATTTCCCATCTCGCTCTGCGTGTGCCACTTTCTGAGCATGGTGACTTCACAGAGGTGGTTACGGGACCTCTTACAAAGTGGCATAAGAAGCCGTATACTTTCCATCCCTCCTTCCTTCACTGTGCCCCAGTGCCCTCTATTGCTTTACCTCGTGAGTTGTTCCAGATGTAGAATTTCAGCTCCATCAGCATTTCCGTCATATTCTCAACCTTGTGGTGTAGCAAGGCATTCTCAGCCTGTAAGTCTCTGAGCACATCATGCAGCTGAAAAGGAGAGCTGCAGTTCCACAGAACAACGAACATACAGCACACTAGGGAGCCCTGCATCTTGACAACCCTCCTAGAAGTCTATCACTGTTCCCACTCAGCTAAGCCTACAATTCTTCGCTTTCACCCACTTTCAAGGCAAGTTAGATTTCTGTAATAATGCTTTTTAAAACCTAAACACAACTTCTCTCCCTTCGCTTGTACTCCAGCAAAAGCCAGGTTACGATCAGACATGAAAATGTACCCAGCCAAAGTATATATTATTGGCAGTGATTTTAGCAGTACGGAAATTCACATAAGCATTGATTCGGTCAAGTACAAGGACACCAATAATTGGATAGAGGCTTTCACCATATGGAAGCTATTCCAACAGCCAGTTACAGAAAGGCCCCAGGCTTTTACATCCCGCAGGTCAAAATATGATCATTACGCAGCTGATGTGCTGCTATTTTTGTGCCAATTGTCATTACCAATTTTTACCAGAGCAACGCACTGTGTAATTGGTAGCCTCTATGAATCTGAGTTTGGGGGCGGAAGGGTAGAAGAATGACTTTGTAATGTTGCAAGTGAACTGTTTACAGGATGAGAATGACACATTACTTCATGGCAGTGGTTTAAGTCATTCAGCATAAAATATATATTTGGTTAAACAAACAGCGAGTTTGTAACAGTTGGAGATGTTTATGGACAACTACGGAAAAATAAGTGACACTAGTGATTGGTTGGTTTGTTGGTATTGTCATCAAATATAGGCTTTAGTTTTGTACAACTCTGTTATTTCTCATTGTACGTATATCTTACATAGTTCTTCTAAAAGTCACGTCCTCAAATAAAAAATGTATTTGCAGGTTCCATCTCATGGAGATTAAAAAACAGATGCAGTTATCAGAGATCCCCACTAGTAACCAATGTACTTCCAGAATTTGCTCACTCTTGTTTTTTTTGTTTTTTTAAATCTCTTGATGTGTAATTCTCATTGTGATGAAACAGGCAGCAAGGTTTCCTAAAACTCACAGAAAGCTCTGCCCTGTTGCCTATTCTCATCAGAAGAACCACAAGGTTAATGTTGGGCACCCAGGTTTTTGCCCTGGCTTCCTGGCCCAACTTCAACCACAATAATCTCAACTAGGCCTGGGGCCATGTGCAGAGACCAGTACTGTTGTACTCCCCCAGACTGGCTGGCATTTCCCTTATTGGGACAGTGGTGTAGCTATTGCCTTCTCCCCAGCCTCAACGTTAGCAATTCTGGACCTGAAAGCCTTTGTTAAGGCTGTGTGTCCTTGTCCCTGCAAGTCTTTGTAAAGACTGTGTGTCCCCGGTGTGGTACCGGTGTGTTACCTGGAGTCCTATGCCCATGTAGCCATCTTGGCGCGAGCCTGTGTGTGTCTTCTTGAAGACTGTGTGTGTTAAATCTCTTTTTGTTCTGGTACTCCGAAGACCCCAGAAGGCAAGCTAGCAATGGCAGCACCTTCCACTTATCCAGATTACGTATTGTTGTGTTGTTCAATACCGTGTAGATTACTGTTAAATCTAACTAAATAAACTCTAGTTCATTACATCCTTGGGTTCTGCCTGGTGCTTCAACAATCCCTGGTAGTCTGATTGTTGCAGGGTACATGCAACCACACACGCGGGTTGTCTTGATAAGGCTTCTTTATTGAGCCTTAAAAACATACAACACACAAAACAAAATAGCTTCTCTTCAGCATACAAAAACAAAATAGCTTCTCTTCAGCAGACAAAAACAAAATAACTTCTCTTCAGCATAGAAAACAAGGCAGCTACTCTTCAGCATGCAGGACACAGACAGTTCATCACACATGTACTTTGTACCACAGACCTTATAGCAGTAATCTCTTCAGTATTTCAGTCCTATCTCCTGACCAGCTAGCTTGCATGTGTGTACAGCCTGGGGGTTTTAAAACACCTTGATTATGCAGCTGGGGTCAGATAAATTAAGCAGCCCTTCTCAACTGAAACTTAACCTCATCACTGCTGCACTGCAAGCCTAAACATAGGTTTGCCAGGTATATGGCTGGTGACGCTCATTCACCCTGTCACATTCCTCCCTGCTAGTCTGTGGCTGGGGCCACGCACGGCTGAAGCCCGACCATCCACCTTCTCTAGAAAAGAAGTCGGCATTTGCATTTTCTTTTCCAGGCCTGTGCTGAATCTCAAATGAGAAGGGTTGGAGGGCCATATACCACCTGGTCAATCTAGCATTGGAGTCCTTCATACTATTTAACCACTTCAATGGAGCATGGTCCATCACCAGAGTAAAATGGACTCCTGCCAGGTAATGCCCCAAAGCCTCGATTGCCCACTTTACTGTGAGGCACTCCTTCTCAATCACTAAGTAGTTTTTTTCCCTCAGAAACAATTTCCTACTCAGAAAAAGGATTGGATGTTCCACTCCCTCAAACTGTTGTGACTACACTGCCCCTAGCCCTATCTCTGATGCATCGGTTTGCACTACAAAAGGCCTGTTGAAGTCTGGGCTTCTAAGGATGGGACCCTCTGATAGACACTTTCTTATGTCCTCAAAGGCTCTCTGACACTCCCTTGACCATACCACTTGTGTAGGGGCACACTTTTTTGTGAGGTCCGTTAATGGGGCTACAACTTCCGAGTAGTTGGGGATGAACCGCCTATAGTACCCTGCTAAGTCCAGCAGAGAGCGTACCTGCATTTTTGTTTGGGGGGTCGGAACTTCTTTCAGGGCAACTACCTTGTCGGCTAGTGGCCTTACTTTTCCACCTCCTACTGCATACCCTAAGTATTTGGTTTCCGCCTTACCTAAGGCACATTTCTTAGGGTTGACTGTGAGCCCTGCCTCTCTCAGAGATTTGAGGACCGCTTTCAGCCTATTTAGATGGGCCCGCCAGTGTTTACTATAAATGACAATGTCATCTAGGTAGGCTGCGGCATAAGCCCTATGGGGTCTCAGCACTTTATCCATGAGTCTCTGAAATGTGGCTGAGGCTCCATGCAGTCCAAATGGCATTGTCACAAACTGGTATAAACCCATGGGAGTGGCAAAGGCTGTTTTGCACTTGGACTTTTCCTCTAAAGGTATTTGCCAGTATCCTTTTGTTAAGTCCAGCGTGGATATATATTCCGCGTTACCAAGGGCGTCAATTAACTCGTCCACCCTTGGCATCGGATATGCGTCAAACTTGGATACCGCATTGACCTTTCGGAGGTCCACACAAAATCTTACCTTCCCATCGGGTTTAGGGACCATAACTAGTGGACTACACCACTCACTGCATGATTCCTCAATCACTCCTAAGTGTAACATTTCTTGTACCTCCTTCTCTACCAGGGCCCTATGACTTTCAGGCACCCTATAAGGCCGGGAACGTACTTTTACTCCAGGTGCTGTCTCGATCACATGTGAAATTAAATTAGTTTGCCCTGGTAAATCAGAAAAACATCATGGAATTGTGTAATTATTTCTAACAAGTCCCCTTTTTGTTCAGTGGACAACTGTCTACCTATTGGGATTTTATCGTCACCCACGATATTCTCTCGTGGGGGCTGAGGACCCAAGTCCGTTTCCTCTTCCACCGGGTGGATGAATAGAGACTGCTGCATCTTCCAGGGTTTCAGCAAGTTCACATGGTAAATTTGTTTACCCTTCCTGGACCCTGGTTGAGCGATCTCGTAATCCACATCACCCATGCGAGTACTTCGAATGGGCCCTGCCATTTGGCTAGGAGTTTGCTCTCACAACTGGGTAACAAAAACATCACCTGATCTCCTGGGTGAAACACTCTCATACGAGCATTTTGATTGTAATGTTTCTCCTGACTGTCCTGGGCTGATCTAAGATTCTCCCTAGCAAAATGCCTGACCACATCTAGGCGCTTCCTAAGGTCCAATACATATTGCAGGGTATTCTTAGAAGGGGACCGCTGTTCCTCCCAGGACTCCTTTAGGAGGTCTAGGATACCCCGGGGTTGGCGGCCATACAGCAGTTCAAACGGGGAGAATCCCGTGGAGGCCTGGGGAACTTTCCGCACTGCAAATAGCAGAAAAGGGAGAAGTTCATCCCAGGCTCTCTTCTCTGAATCTACAAATTTCCTCAGCATCCCTTTTAGAGTTCGGTTAAATCTTTCCACCAATCTGTCAGTCTGTGGATGATAGACCGATGTCTGAACAGACTTGACCTCTAGTAATTTTAAGAGATCCTGCATCAGTTTAGCCATAAAATTTGTACCTTGGTCTGTCAACATAACCTGGGGAAGTCCAACCCATGAGAACAGCTCCAAAAACTTGTTGGCTACTTGCTTCGCCGTTGCTGTTCTCAGGGGGAACGCCTCAGGATATCTTGTTGCATAGTCAACTATTACAAGAATAAACCTGTGTCCTTTCGCAGAAGGTTCTAGAGGTCCTACCAAGTCTACCCCAATCCTCTCAAAAGGAACTGACACCAAGGGTAGAGGAACCAAAGGGGCTGGTTTTTGTCCCTTCGGACTAGTTAGCTGGCACTCCAGACATGCCGCACATAACTTAGCAATATCACTATGCATCCCTGGCCAATAGAATCGGGACGAAATACGGTCCAATGTTTTATCCCTGCCAAGGTGATCACCCCAAGGGACAGTATGGGCTTGAGTGAACACAGATGTAACAAACGCCTTGGGAACCAATATCTGTCTGGTGACCTGCCCTGTTTGTGTCTGCCTAATCACCCTATACAGGATATCATTTGATCATTCAAAATGGGGGGATACTATCACCCCCTGTGCATTCAATATCTGCTCATCAATTTTTACCACCTTATCATACTGTCTAGCAAGGACTGGGTCTTCCCTTTGCCTCTGGCGAAAGTCAGGGAGGTATAGGTCTGGTAAATCTCCAGGGCCCATATCCCCCTCCCTCTGGCCATCCCCAGCCATCACTTGTGACTTCTGGCTACTAGAATAGTCCCCTTGAGATCCAGATTTCTGCAACCAGTCCTGTTTGTCGGAGCATCTTTGCTTCCGAGTCTTTGGAACCCGGTGTCTACTGGGAAAAAGGTCTGCCGAGAAAGGGAACAGTTTGCCAGGGTTCTCCTGAGCCATAGAGTAAGGCTCCTCGTGAGAGACTGGAGCCATTGGGTCCGAAAAGAAAGGCCAGTCCCGGCCGAGCACAACAGGGGCAGGGAGCCAAGGAGCGACTCCTACTTCGAGGTAGGCCTTCTGAGCTTTTACCTGTAGCCGGATTTTGGCAGTCGGATACCGTTTTACATCGCCGTGTATACATTCTATACTCCATGGAGAGTCAAAAGAACACACGTTAGGCGGTAACAGTTCCTGGAAGACCAGAGTTTTCCCAGAGCCCAAATCTACAAGAGCCTGGGCGTTTTTCCCCCCAACCTGGGCTGGAAGTAGCCAGGGCTTGTAATTTTCTCCAGTGAAGGCCGAGGCGACGGTCCTGCTGAAGGAACAATCCATCTGTGGACAGTCCACATGCCGGAGGCCTTGTTCTCCGCAGGCGGAACATGGAGAGGGTTCCCTCGCAGGAGGGGGCCGTGGATAGCGCCCTGCTGGACCGGATACTGGAGACCAGGCATCTGGTGGGTCCTGTGGGCGACGTCCTTGGAAGTTCCTCTCATTTGGCGACAAGCCGACATCAGGAAGGGGATGAGGGTCTCGGCGGTGCCCGGCATTTTGACTTCTTCATTGTTGGAAGGACTGCTCCTTTCGTGGCACTTGGCGGTTGCGCATGGAGGGGCCGTAGCTTCCCCGTTGTTCCAATCTCCCTCTTTGGGTCTCCGCAAGTGCTGGTGAAGTTGGATCCGTCGGGTCCAGGGCACTCGTCTGATCCTCGGCCCCAAGGAAGTTCTCAACGAGTCGGACCGCCAAAGCTAGGGTTCCAGCAGCATGGCGTTTTACCCACGAGCGTGCGGAAGGGGGAATTATCTGTAGGAATTGCTCCAAAACCACTTGCTCAAGAATTGCCTCCTTAGTGCGCTCCTCGGGTTGTATCCAGCGAGTACACAAGTCCAATATCCGCTGAGCGAGGACCCGGGGTCTCATCTTAGCGGTGTATTTCAGGTTCCAGAACTGCTGCCGGTAGGTCTCTGGGGTCAGACCTAAGCGTTCCAGTATGGTGGCTTTTACTTGTTGGTAGTCCATTGCCTGATCTGCTGGGAGGCCCTGATATGAGGCCTGGGCTTCTCCTATGAGGAGCGGGGCCAAAGCAGTTGCCCAGCGATCTGCAGCCCAGCCCTGAACTTCGGCAACCCTTTCAAATGTCAGTAGAAAAGCCTCTGGATCCTCGTTCGGAGCCATTTTCCTCAGGAGGACCGGGGGTTTGTTCGCAAGTTCTGGACTGGCAGACCCCTGGAATTGGGTCAGCAGCTTGGCCATCCGCTCATCCTGTGCTGCCTGCTACTGGGTTAGAAGCTGGGTGTGCTGCTGCAATAGTAGTTGGGCCTGCTCCTGCATTAACAGTCCCTGCTGTTTGGTCTGCTCCTGCATTAACAGTCACTGCTGTCTGGTCTGCTCACACAGAAACTCTTTTAAAAATTCTTCCATTTTTCTCATTTTTGTGTGTGTGGCCCTTCAACTGCAGGGGCCTCTCAAAATCCCGGTACTTCTAACACCATATGTTGCAGGGTATATGCAACCACACACGCGGGTTCTCTTGATAAGGCTTCTTTATTGAGCCTTAAAAACATACAGCACACAAAACAAAATAGCTTCTCTTCAGCATACAAAAACAAAATAGCTTCTTTTCAGCAGACAAAAACAAAATAACTTCTCTTCAGCATAGAAAACAAGGCAGCTTCTCTTCAGCATGCAGGACACAGACAGTTCATCACACATGCAAGGTTTCCTAAAACTCACAGAAAGCTCTGCCCTGTTGCCTATTCTCATCAGAAGAACCACAAGGTTAATGTTGGGCACCCAGGTTTTTGCCCTGGCTTCCTGGCCCAACTTCAACCACAATAATCTCAACTAGGCCTGGGGCCATGTGCAGAGACCAGTACTGTTGTTCTCCCCCAGACTGGCTGGCATTTCCCTTATTGGGACAGTGGTGTAGCTATTGCCTTCTCCCCAGCCTCAACGTTAGCAATTCTGGACCTGAAAGCCTTTGTTAAGGCTGTGTGTCCTTGTCCCTGCTAGTCTTTGTAAAGACTGTGTGTCCCCGGTGTGGTACCGGTGTGTTACCTGGAGTCCTATGCCCGTGTAGCCATCTTGGCGCGAGCCTGTGTGTGTCTTCTTGAAGACTGTGTGTGTTAAATCTTTTTGTTCTGGTACTCCGAAGACCCCAGAAGGCAAGCTAGCAATGGCAGCACCTTCCACTTATCCAGATTACGTATTGTTGTGTTGTTCAATACCGTGTAGATTACTGTTAAATCTAACTAAATAAACTCTGGTTCATTACATCCTTGGGTTCTGCCTGGTGCTTCAACAATCCCTGGTAGTCTGATTGTTGCAGGGTACATGCAACCACACACGCGGGTTCTCTTGATAAGGCTTCTTTATTGAGCCTTAAAAACATACAGCACACAAAACAAAATAGCTTCTCTTCATCATACATAAACAAAATAGCTTCTCTTCAGCAGACAAAAACAAAATAGCTTCTCTTCAGCATAGAAAACAAGGCAGCTACTCTTCAGCATGCAGGACACAGACAGTTCATCACACATGTACTTTGAAAAACAGACCTTATAGCAGTAATCTCTTCAGTATTTCAGTCCTGTCTCCTGACCAGCTAGCTTGCATGTGTGTACAGCCTGGGGGTTTTAAAACACCTTGATTATGCAGCTGGGGTCAGACAAATTAAGCAGCCCTTCTCAACTGAAACTTAACCTTGTCACTGCTGCACTGCAAGCCTAAACATAGGTTTGCCAGGTATATGGCTGGTGACGCTCATTCACCCTGTCACACTGATCAACCTTGATCGTAACACTCTATCGTGATCTATACACTTATCTCTCATCTTTGGTTACCCACATTCAAGCAAGGAAGTATCAACACTTATTGCGACCCAGCATGTGTTTAGCTAATACAGTGATGGCATCGTGGCCGTAGCACTTTTTCCTGAAGTCGTCCATGTATTGATAGAGAGCAGAGGAGATAATCTGTCTTGTTTCAGTCTTTACTGATGCTGCTTCTTCTGCTCAACGTTGCTTGTGTGAGAGAGAGTGTGTGTGTCACTGTGTGTGGGTGTGTGTGTCAGACTGTGTGTGTGTGTGTGTCGTGTGTCCGACTGTGTGTGTGTGTCAGACTGTGTGTGTGTGTGTGTGTCAGACTGTGTGTGTGTCAGACTGTGTGTGTGTGTGTGTGTGTGTGTGTGTGTGTGTGTGTGTGTGTGTGTGTGTGTGTGTGTGTGTGACTGTGTGTGTGACTGTGTGTGTGACAGACTGTGTGTGTGTGTGTGTGTGTGTGTGTGTGTGTGTGTGTGTGTGTGTGTGTGTGTGTGTGTGTGTGTGTGTGTGTGTGTGTGTGTGTGTGTGTGTGTGTGAGGGGTAGGAGAGGGAGAGAAGAGAAGTGGGAGAGGAGAGAGGGGGAGAGGAGAGAGGGGGAGAAGAGAGAGAAGGAGGGGGAGAGGAGAGAGAAGGAGGGAGAGATGTAGAGGAGAGAGGTAGAGGAGAGAGGAGGGGAGGGAGAGGAGAGAGGGGCAGAGGAGGGAGAGAGGGGAAGGGGAGAGAGGACAGAGGAGGGACAGGAGAGAGAAGGAGGGAGAGCGGTGGAGAGGAGAGAGGTAGAGAGAGAAGGAGGGAGAAAGGGGGAGAGAGAGGAGAGAAGGGGGAGAGGAGAGAGGGGGAGAAGAGAGGGGATAGAAGAGAGAGAGGGGAGAGGAGAGAGAAGGAGGGAGAGATGTAGAGGAGAGAGGTAGAGGGAGAAAGGAAGAGGAGAGAGAAGGAGGGAGAGGGGGAGAGGAGAGAGGAGGTAGAGGGGGAGAGGAGAGAATGAGGGAGAGGGGATAGGAGAGAGGTAGAAGAGAGAGGTAGAGGGAGAAAGGGAGAGGAGACAGAAGGAGGGAGAGAGGTAGAGGAGAGAGAAGGAGGGAGAAAGGAAGAAGAAAGAAGGAGGGGGAGAGGGGAGATAAGGAGGGAGAAGGAGAGAGAGGAAAGAGAGAAGGAGGGAGAAAAATAGAGGAGAGAGAAGGGGGGAGAGGAGAGAGGGGAGAGATCGATTGATCAGTGGGGGATGATGTCAGATGCAGGAGGGGGTGATGTGAGATGCAGGGGGGGGTGATGTGAGATGCAGGGGGGGGGTGATGTGAGATGCAGGGGGGATGATGTGAGATGCAGGGGGGTGATGTGAGATGCAGGGGGGGGATGATGTGAGATGCAGGGGGGTGATGTGAGATGCAGGGGGGTGATGTGAGATGCAGGGGGGATGATGTGAGATGCAGGGGGGTGATGTGAGATGCAGTGGGGGGAATGGGTGATGTTTAAAACAAAATAATTACAAAATATATACTTATTGTTTATTCAAAACTATGAGTTAATTATTATTTATTACCCCCACTGCTTTACACGTCTATTTTGTGATTTACCCCAGTCGAACATGTGTCATCCAGATAGTGGTTCCCCGAAATTTTACAAAATACTTAAAGGGTTCCTCCAAACAAAAAAGGTTGGGAATCAATGGGGTACTGGCTCACCAATCTGGTCATTAATACGCATGCGCAATGGGAGTACCCGGCAAAAGTGTGCATGCCCAGTAAGGGGACCAGTACAAGCTGGTGACTAGTGTCTAGTGCGCATGCGCGGAAATGTATGGGCACGCGCCCTGCCTTGGGGATCAGTACAATCTGCGCGGGAGCACACTGTAGCGGATTCGTCAAATCTGGTCACCTGTACGCATGTGCGAAAATACATTTATACATTGACGTTCTCACATACTCAACATTTGTATTTTTTATTGATTTTTGCTCCATCCGTGTTTTCGCTGTACACACCCCACTAGGAAAGAATGATTTGTACGGTTATTGTTATTAAACGTTCCGAAATCTGACTTTCTTTCATTTGAACGTCACTTGTATTAATTCAACAACTTTTTTTTTTTTTCCAAACATACTTTCAGTATTGCCCTTAATCAAAATGGTAGCGGGGATCCCCCCCTTCCTTTATGTGCTGCCCTTTTCTGAGATGGCGTTTCTTCGGCTTCGTGGTACTGCGTGATGTCATATCCGGAGCCGGCGAGTCACTGGAAGGAAAGGAAATAAGGGGAAGCCCCGCCCTTCCTCCTTCCTTTCTTTCCCCTGCCAGCGCGGAGAGAGGTAACGTGCGGTGTCCCAGTCTCCGGTATCTGGGGAAGGGGGGAGCTTAACCGGCGGGCGGGGAGGTTGGGAAAAGCGCGAGGGGCGCGCCATGTAACGATGAACGCGGGTAGCGACTTCTCGTGCTGGTGGGAGCTGCGGCCTGTGAGCCGCATGGGGAGGCCGCAGTGCAGCCGCTTGCTTTACGTAAAACACGGGAGGTTCCCGGCCGTGCAATCCTGTCCGTGGGGAATATATTCTGGACTACTGAATATATAAGTACAAAATAAAGCATGTGATCGTGATTATCTTTCACCCTTTGTCAAATAAATAAACCTGTATATTGCCCTACAACACCCGTCTGTAGGTGGGACAGGTCTCGTGAGGGGTTAAGGCTGCCCTTTATTGGTTAAAATGTGACAACCATGCCTAATAGTAGCGTTTTCTCTCTCCATGGGGCCAATATTGGGATGAAATGTACTGATTTACTGTACATGTAAGCCCCACATTTAATTAGGAAATGTTCATAGAGAGCATGTATAAAGTGTCTGTCACATACGCTGGTGTGTTCAATTAGGAACTTTTGTAGTAGCATTATAATTAGCAATCTGAACATTTGTGTAAATTATTTATTTTTTGATGTAAATGGTTTCTGTAGCTTTTCTTGTATAGCGAGGGATGTCGGAAATATCTTAAATTTTAAGGAACTACAGGCTTTCTAGCCTATAAGCATATGGCAAATGGAAATATTAGTGTGCTCATTTGAATGTCTTAAACAGGTCTGCAACCCTGCCTTTCACCATTATCACCCAGCACACAGGACTTCCACTGCAGCAAGGGATTCTGGGAAATGACATGCAAATGAGCATAGTGCCACCTTTTGCATCAAAACCATTTAACATGGTCCCCTATAAGCTTAAGCTTGCTGCATTTCACAGCTTTGAGCACAGCCTGGGTTAAGATGCATAGCCAGTAAACCCACCCCACACACAACTCTTTCGACCTTAATGGGTCTCCTCAGTGTGGGGTTGGTTGTACAGTACTGGCTTTGCCCTAGGGGCCCTAAAAGTATTGACCAAACTTCTTGCTGTCCTGTTACTAGCCTCTTGAAGCTGCTGCACTTGTAATATTTTTGTCTCCCAATATACCTCCCGTCTTACAAAACTTTTTAAAGCATGTACAGTATGTTTAATTGAGTGTTTTCTCTATTTTAACGCCATGACCATATTTCTGTAAGGTTTCCTAAATGTTCACTGCTACATTGAAATAAGCACTTGTACTCACCAATGTTGCATGCGTCTTAAAACTGTCTTTTGGATACAAGTTATTTATGGAAATCTGGCACTACCAATTGACATTCAGACATCAGAAGCCTTCTATCACTGTTCAATTTGTTTAACCCTGCCTGCATTGTACAATTATCTGTTTTTCCTGAAATAGCTTTCCTAGTGCATTCGTTATAAGATCTTCCTGCTTATTTCTCTAATTGTAACTAAATTGCTGCAGTAATCTTGCCTGGTTGCATTTGTTGATTTGCAGCAATCCACAGTGAACACTGGTAACAACCATACCTTAATGGGTGCTGGTGGATTTTTTTCTTATCTCTTTTTAAAATTGGAATAGAAACATTTAGATATGACTGCCCTTTGATTTGGAGGGCCCAAGATTGACAGACAAGTCACTGTTACAATTCTGGAAAAAGGTGCAACTAAAAAATAATTGTGAGTTGCTTTAAAATTAAGCATTTTAATTTCTGTTTGCCCTTTAATGATTTAACAGTAGAGCTTTCTAGTTTTGTTATATAAAATGTACTAAACAGTTTCTTTATTAACCGCAATTTCTAATTTCTTTAGGTGCCCAAAAATGTCTGCAAGCCTGCAGTGGATGATTATTCGGAACTGCTCCAGCTTCCTTATCAAGAGGAACAAGCAGGTGTATAGTACGGTAAGTGGTGGTGTCGCATATGTGGCTCACCCTGGGAAAAGAGAACAAATGAGGTTCATGGAAGTGCAACTGAAATGGTTAATGGTTTCAATAAAGGGGTCATATAACATGCATCCAGGAGGGGGTGGAGGTTATGGTAAACCTAACTAATGTACATGAGGGAATTATATCACCAAGGGAAGAAGGTGCTACCACAGTGGGTTCTGAAGTTTGATGATGGGCTCAGTCTGATGTAATGCTACTTTGTTGATCGTGTACCAGGTGCATTCCCACAGCTAACATAATGACAATGTGAATGAATTGGCGGCAGTGCATAAAACAAGACATTGGTTTATTCTCACCCAAAGAACTGTAGTAGGTTGATTTTGAAATGCAACGAGACCAGTGGTAGAACTGAATGTGTGTGATGCTTATGTAGTTCACTCAAAATGTTTGGCTGCTTCAAAATACTCCACCTAATTGTATTGTATGTCTTTGTTTATATAGCGCCATTAATGTACATAGCGCTTCACAGTAGTAATACATGTGGTAATCAAATAAATAACAGATAATATAAATAACAGATCATGGGAATAAGTGCTTTAGACATTAAAGTAACATTAAGGAAGAGGAGTCCCTGCCCCGAGGAGCTTACAGTCTAATTGGTAGGTAGGGAGAACGTACAGAGACAGTAGGAGGGAGTTCTGGTAAGTGCATCTGCAGGGGGGGAAGCTTTATGTATCATGTGTCCATTATAATCCACAGTGCTATTCATATGCTTCTTTAAGCAAGTGTCTTAAGGTGGGTCTTAAAGGTGGATAAAGAGGGTGCTAGTCGGGTACTGAGGGGAAGGGCATTCCAGAGGTGTGGGGCAGTCAGTGAGAGGTTTACGGCGGGAGAGGGCTTTAGATACAAAGGGGGTAGAAAGAAGACATCCTTGAGCAGAACGCAAGAGTCGGGATGGTACATAGCGAGAAATTAGGGCTGAGATGTAAGGAGGGGCAGAAGAGTGAAAAGCTTTAAAAGTGAGGAGAAGAATGGAGTGTGAGATGCGGGATTTGATCGGAAGCAAGGAGAGGGATTTCAGGAGGGGAGATGCTGAGACAGATCTAGGAAAGAGTAGAGTGATTCTGGCAGCAGCATTTAGGATAGATTGCAGGGGAGACAGATGAGAGGCAGGAAGGCCGGACAGCAGGAGGTTACAGTAATCAAGACGGGAGAGAATGAGGGCCTGAGTCAGAGTTTTAGCAGTCGAGCAACAGAGGAAAGGGCGTATCTTTGTTATATTGCGGAGGAAAAATGTATTCTTATTCTCTTCCACTAGGAGCCTAACAATCTAAAGGCCAGGAACTCATTCCGTTACAATGGACTCATCCACAAGAAAACAGTTGGTGTAGAGCCTGCTGCTGACGGAAAGGGAGTCATTGTGATTCTGAAAAAACGTGCAGGTAAGTTGTGATTTTTATTAAACCTCTGCTATGTTGCACAATCCGTGTCTCCCTTGGCAGAAAAGTTGGTAACAATGACAACTGCTTATGTCTCCTAACATAAATTTCAAAATTAATGGATGCCAAACGTGATATAAGCGGGGAGATGGGCTATCCAAAAGTGAACAGTTTTTATTGTATTCATTGGACAATAGCATAAACCAGGATTTTTAGATATATTGCATAATGTTTTATGCCAGGAGTGACCAACTCTCTTATTAATTAGGTCAGCGCAAACCTGCTACATCATATGAAAAAATCACCATCAACAAGAACTCCCGCGCTACCCTGAGCAGTCTGCGCCACATTATCCGCAAGAACAACTACAGGAAGGACCTCCGCATGGTGAGTGAACATCTCGGGGCGTCTTGTATTTTCTGGTGTTGGTGTAGCCAAATAGTCAAAGGCTATCGCCACTTGTTTATTTTCTGTGGAACATTGACCATACAGCACATAGCTCTAAACTAAAAATACTGCTCTGCAATAATGCAATATCCTTTTGGTGCCAGGGAAGCATGGAGATAGTTTAAAGGTTTGAGACCTGCATTCCTGGGATTGCCCTTTTTATTTGCCTCATATAAGATTAGACCTTCAAGGCCCCCTCTAGAATGATCTAGGTGTTCCTGAAAGAGTTTTGCATATCTAACGCAGTAATCCATTGAAACCTGAGTTGGTCTCATATAATATTAGTGTCTTGCCCAGAATGTATCTGGTGAAAACGCTGATTGTTTTTTTTTTTGAGTATCTAGTCTTTGATGTTACCATGTAAGGTTGAGTTCCCGTTGGCGCGGTTACCTTTATTATATATATATATATATATATATATATATATATATATATATATATATATATATACATACATACACACACACACACACACACACACACACACACCCGATCACGTGATGCGCGCGGGCACACACGCTCGGCACTTTACTAAACACATTTTTTAAACTTTCCCGCTTGCTCGATAGCCCGCAATGCGCGCCCAACCCCCCCCCCCCCCCCGTGCGGGCGCTCAGCAAGTTGCAAGACACCTGGCGCTCATGCTCTAAGCATGAGCGCGCTTAGCGCCAGCGGGGACTGTCTAACCTTTAAGCTGGGCTCGGCAGAGCTTCATTATAACCTCCCGACACACTTAACATTTCAAGCTCTTATCTGCATAACGGAGTTATAGAACAAAAAAGGGGAGATCACTGCATCAGACGCAGTGATTCTCCTAGAACCCCTTTTAAACTTGGTGCACTCTCCTTGGTCAAAGATCAAACTGACATTAAGACAATGTAGCTAGTTTGCCGTTTTAGCACAAAAAAATAGAGAACCCCTTATAATTGATAGTTGTGAAATCCATTATTAAAAAAAACTTATTTTGCATATAAACGTTACAAAAGAACGGGCTATGTCTACACATACATAATACACATACTGTACATACATAAAAAACATAAGTTTGTGGTTTCACTACTAATGTATATGAGTCCAATGATCTTTTAGTTAATAAAGTTGGCTTGTTTTAAGGAGTAACGATCTCCATGTATCTATATCAGTGTGTTATTTGCAGGGTATTGTGATTTCCATTTACACAAATACCTGATACAAATGTATCGTATGCAAGAAACACTTTGTTTAAAGATCACATATACTATTGGACACTTTAATGGTGATTGACGTAATGACACCACAAGAAGGTTCTTTTTAATCCTCTTATGTAATACTAAATGATTCTATAGAGGTTCCGTTGCCTAAATAAATAATGCTACAATTCATGTGTCCTATAACGAAAACACATGAATTGTAGTATTATCTATTTTCTTGCATAAGATACATTTGTATCGGGTATTTTTGTAGCACGTAAATCACAAGAACCTGGAAATAAACACACTGATATAGATACATGGAGATCATTACTCCGTAAAAGAAACTAACTTTATTAACCAAAGGTCATTGGACTTATATACAGTAGTAGTGAAACCACAAACTTATTTGTTTTTTTATGTATGTTCAGTATGTGTAGACAAAACCCGTTCTTTTGTTATGTTTATATTCAAAATAAAAGGTATTTTTTAAAGAATTAATTTCACAACTATCAATTATAAGGGGTTCTCTTTAGTTTTTTTGTGTGCTAAAACTGCAAACTAGCTGCATTGTCTTAATGTCCGTGTAATCTTTATTGACCAAGGAGAGCTCACCAAGTTTAAAAGGGGTTCTAGGGTAATCACTGCGTCTGATGCATTGACCTCCACATTTTTTGTTCTATAATTGTGCTAATCAGCCCCAGTGCACCCCTTAGGTCAAACACTTTCTTTGGTAGAGCGGGTGGCTTCTCTTTTTCTTTCATAGTAATCTACATAACAGTATCTGATTTAAAAACGGCGTTGGAAGGAGCCAAGATAATTGTTAAGTAAAAATAAAATGCAATAAAGCTGTTAAAACATTTCCCAGCTAATTATGCTACAACTGATTCATAATCCATTTTTTAAATCTTGCTGAGATGGAAAAAAGAGCATTCTTTTAGTTTGAATATCGATCCGTTGCTGGGTAGGACAGTATAGGAGAGATATGGGTTAATTCCCTGCTCACCAATTCAGCCAATGGTTTAACAAATAGATCTATTCAAGAGTTGGTTAGAATGCAGCATTGGAAGAGTGGAATTGCTTTCACACAGGATGCAAAGTGAACCAAGATTAGAGATGGCTATGTAACCAGATGTTACCCTGCGTGTGTATTATATAGCAATTTACCTAATCTTTCGATAAAGTAACACATTGGACGGTTTACAGTTTAGGGCAGGAGCTGTTTGACTTGGCACTTCTCATTGCTGAAGGCAACCTGAAAGCATGTTAATGTAACTATATCCTCTTCCTTTAGGCGGCTCTCCGTCGTGCTAGTGCCATCCTGAAGAGCCAGAAACCAGTAGTGGTGAAAAAGAAGCGCACTCGGGCTGCCAAGACTGCATAAATGTTCTACATAAGTCTGTAATAAAAGGATTCAAAACCAATATCACTGTCTTGATTCCTTTATTAGTCTTATGAAATAAGACACGTTTTTGACTGATTCCAAATATGCCCCAGGTGTTAAATGTGCAGTGGACTGTGGGAATAGAAAAGTCTTATTAGCAGCAATACATTAAAAATCCAGTTTATTTTTATTTTTTAAATACATCAGTTGTGTAGTGTACGATTATACTTGCTGCATTTGTTTTCCTCCCACTCTTGATGCTCTTTTTAAAGTACTGAGCTTCCTTGGGTTGCTATAGCAACCATTTACCAAAGCACAACACTTCCTCTTTAGAAATAGGGCGTCATGCTGTGACCCTGGGAAACGGGATCTTTGCCGATCGATCGCGGAAGAACGGGTCAATCGACAGCTTGGCTGATCATTTCCTTAAAACTAATCAACTGTTGCATCTATTAAAATAAATAAAAAAGAATGGAAACTATTCTTTCAGGCATCATCCAATTGGGCAACACTTTTTCACAGAGAAAGTAACACTTATCGGTGCTGTGTAGCAATTGATTTAGAGTAACATTTTACAGACCACCTGAAATATTGCATAGCATTCTGTCTGTACTTAACAATAGTTTAGCATATGTACTGTGACTTTAGAGGTCATTGCCTATTAATGACAAGCTTCTTAGTGCTGGTTGCAATCTCCCGATCACGGGAGCACTAGCATACCTAGTGACTAAAATAGGATATGTAGGTGTAAATCACAATCCAGTTAAATTCAAATATACTTATCTGGCTGCCTAGTGGAATGTGCCTTTTTCCAGAAACAGAAAATTCTGGATAACTTCAAAAACATGGAATTATTCCCAATGTGAAATGATTTGCTTAATTTCTGCACTTTTACACTTGAGCTGGACCCTAGACAATGGACAATTGTCATTCCAACAATGTCAAATATTGCACGTGTGATTTGTTTCTTTTTATTTAAGATTAGTGTTGCACGTTTCTGTAGGGGCACTTGATTTTACAGATGCCTTACAATGCCGCGTTCTCTTGTACTGTTAGTATGGAGGGCTTTTGTCATAAGCCTATTGTCTTAACTTTAGCTCATGTTAAAACAGACAAGGCATCTTCCAAAAAAAATGACGAACTAATTTGTAACACTTGCCATTTCACAATAGCAGGAAGAGGTGCAAACTGACGCATGTGTTTTTCAGCTATGCTGGGGCTCGTCGTCTATTCCAGTGTTATTCAAGCAGAGATCCCTAAAGGGTTCTTTGCAATTTTCTGGTCATTTGAAAATTGTACCAAATACAGAAGAATTTACAATGCATCTGATCATAGACACGCTGTTGGAGATGATTGGGGGATCCTCAGAATTTCACTTGGGGTTCATTAACCAAAACAAATTGGAAGCCATTGGTCTATATTATAAAATTGGAGTGGTGTTCCTTGACACTTGTTTTTTAAGGCTAAATTAAACTTATGTTTAAGTGTTAAATCAAGCAATGGATGTTATTTACTGAATTTTCACAGCTACAAAACGAGAAAAACTGGTGGTTTTCTTGCTCTGGTTGTCAAAAGAAAAAATTATTTAACCTGCCAAATTCGATTTCTAGTGTAATATATAGCAGTGCACAACTGAGAATTTGTCTGTTCCATTTGGTAGGATAGTTACACTGTTCACCTTATTTTACATGGATATAAGACCTCGCAGTTTTCCTCTTTTATGTTGTACAGTGGATTAGTACTATGAAGGGGGGGGGGGGGAAATCAGGCTGCTCCTGATTAGTATTAAATTTGATATACAAAAAAATTAATATGAGGGAATACTGGACTAGAAATAAAAGTACCACTTGTGAGCATATTCACATCTCGACAGGACTGCAACCCTGCCTTTCCCAATGATCTCTAGGCATACACTGCAGACAGTGATTCTGGGTAATTGCAAATGAGTTCTAGAGGTAAAAAAAAAAAGTCTTCATCGGCTGTGTATGACAGCTGTATTCCAGCACTAGCAGATTAAGGTATGACTGCTTGCATAACTTTCTGCCCAAAAGTTGCATCTGCTGAAAAGGATGCGTCACGTTGATACAATAAAAGTATGAATGTGTGGTGAAGCTGCAGATTTCCTTTGGAAATGCTCTTACTTTTTCTGCCCATGGTGTGGCTGGAAACCTTGTGAAATGAGCTTTGAAAGAGGCAATCCTGCCTGGAAACCTTTCTTTTGAGCTTACTCTTATGTGGAGTTCTCCTGGAGGGTGATCAGTTGTTTTTTTTTTTTGTTTTTTTTTTTTAATTGGCTGAGGGGCCAGGGGGATCATCCAATTTTCCGTGAGGATCACCAATTGGTTCTGGCAGACACACTGGCTCAGAAGTTCTCTGGTGTTCTTCTCAAAATGCAAGGTTCAATTCTCAAGCTGCGGACCTCTGTCTGTCAACGGTCTGTTGACTTCTGGATGTTGGAGTGGCCCTTTTTGAATCTGGATACAATGGTAGTTCACATGGATCTATTGACATCTGCTCAGGAGCAAAAAAAAGCTCTCATTGGCCAGTATGCAATTACTGTAGCTTGTTCTAGCTCTGTAGGCCACTGTTATGCTATATTCTAACCATCTTGCAATTTGAGGCTTTTCAACCTCTATTTTCTTCCCTCCATATAAAATAAGGTATCTGTTTTTTAGTGCATCTGCTTGGATATTTCACCATGTATTTTTGATTCTCATTTTGTCATTGGACATAAGAGCAGAATAATCTCTTGGTTCATACGAAACGGCGGGTCTACTTTTGTCTTAAAGTGGTGGTGTTCGTAACATTACTTTGATATACTGCAAAGCACTTGGATTTCTCCTACCCTTCTTGCTGTAGCAATAGCTACCAGGAATACTCTGCAAGATCTGATCAGGTCTAGTATTCAGGGCTCTAAAGGGTTCTTTACAAAGCATTCTTAGTACTAAATTCAGGTCCCACATTGGTAGTAATATCCTTCTAACATTGTTGCCGATCGGAACCCTGTAAATGAATTTGATGCCAAGGGCTCTCCCCTGAAGGTTCCAATTGTTGCCATCCGTACCTTCAGTGATCTGCCGGAAGAAAATCTAGGATCTCCATAATTCATGTGACGTATGGTTAAATCTAATACTGTGAACACCATTTTGTAAAGTTATCCCAGTTCCTTTTTATACATCTTGATGGGGCCAGTTTTGTAGGTTGTCGGTCTCAACCACCTTCAAGGTTCAATTCTCAAGCTGTGAACCACTGTCTGTTGACTTGTTGATGGAGTGGCCCTTCTTGAATTTGGATACAATGGTAGTTCACATGGATCTATTGGCATCTGCTCAGTAGCACAAAACAGGCTCTCATTGGCCAGTATGCAATTACTGTAGCTTGTTTTTGCTTTATCTTTCCAGGTACCTTTTGTACCAATGGGAAGGGTGGAAATATGTTGGCCAGAGAAAAATTCCATGCGACATGCATTGCGTCCAGATGCTATGGGTGGTTCTGTTCTAATCTTGAACATAATCCCTACGCTTATTTCTCTGTCTTCATCAGGTCGATCTGTGGTTAAACCCCACCTGTTGCAGATTTTCTGATGGATATCAGAATTAAGAGGCCACTCCTCTGATTGGACTATTTGCTCCATAAATCTGCTAATACCGTGCTCTGGCCCGCAATGTGTTTATTAGCTGAAAGTCTAAGTATTCCATTACGCCCACAGCAATATATTTGCTTCTTTCCAAAGTCTTTGACTTTGTTCCTCCCTGTTTCAGATCTGTGACTGTTACCAAGCTGCCTGAATGTAGTCTCAAGAATTTCCCACCATTTCAAGCTTTGAGAAAAAATATTCTTTTGTTTAGTGATGATTGTTGTTGGTCTAACACAATTCTTTGCAAATCCCTAGTGTGTAATTGTGGCCAGGGAACTGCATTGATCACTGCTGACATTAATCCTAGAATCTTAATTTTTTCTTGTCAAAATATTTGCTATTCTCAATCTTTTCACTTCCATCTGTAACCTTTTGTTGTCTGTCCTGAGTCTGTTTATTCTGTTGCTTACCGTATTTAAGATGTACTGTAACTGAGAAACTGGACCTTTTTGTTGTAGCTCTCCTGCCAATCTATTTATCAGCAGTGTTCTCATGAAAAATTAAGATTTGTGAACATGCTCCCTGAGAGTTTCTGGTGAAGTGGCCTTTACTAACCATATGTCCAATATGGAACAATGTGTATTCCTTCCTGTCTTAAGACTGCTGCTAGACTAACATTACTTTGGTACAGGTTCTGTGGCCTGGATTAGATCGAACGGTTGAACTATAAACTGGAAGTGTAGTATCTTGCCGTTCTGAAATACAATCCTTAGGCTACGGCACCGCTGTCCCCTGGTCTGCAGAGAGCTACGGGGGGGAGAATGATGGGGGCGCGGCCGTGATGTCACCCGGCAGGTTCGCCCTCATTGGCTGAACCGCCGGGGGTGTGGCCTAGCGCTCCATCGCGACTCCTGCTCTCAAAAGAGCAGGAGTTTCTGTCGGCGCGGCGGCCCCCTCTCGCAGCGGGTCCGGCCCCATTGTGGGGCGGCTCTTGTCTCTGCAGCGGGCGCTGCAGTAGCCAGCGGGGCACCTCACCTTAGAAACGTCTGATGACCAGGACAGATTGATACAAGCAGATAAGCCTTTGTGGTGTTTTCTTTAAATCTGTAGCTGCATTCATAGGGATATAGTCATCTATATATTTATTTTTAATACAGATTGTATTTTGATCTATGTCCCCAAATATTTTGTTGGCGTTTCTTTCCTCTTCTGTTTTGCGCCTTTCCTTTTCTTTGTTTCTTTATTTAAATTATTGATGCCAACACCCATCCAGAGCCTGAAATATGTAGAAAATGTTTAGTGAATTATGCCTCCGCTGCTATTCCTTGGCGAAACATTGAATTGATGGTGGAAATGTGTGATATCTGAGACATTTTTAGCCCTTAAACATTATGCAAACTGTTTTGCAATAAATCATTTTTGGTAAAAAACTGCGAAAAAAAGTTTGCAAGTGCATTTTGGAAAGTTTTATACGCCTCTTCTCCGGTCTAACTCTGGTCAAAATTGTCCTGACTGCTTTGGAACGAGGAATACATTTGAATATGTTGCTGCAAATTCTGTGTTTTGCAGAAAGATTCCTGATTCCAGAAACATCATTGCTGCCTAACGAAAAAGGCTTTCTTCTTAACTTTGCAATTTGAAACTTTGTGAAATTTTCCCCACAAAAATCTCATATTCATATTCTGTTATTCTGAACTATCCGCAGTAGCCATCTATCTGTTGTAGTTTTGTACTGTTAGGACGGAATCCCTTTTATTCGTACTCTGTGGTGTCCGTGATGGCCACAAATTCCCAAATGATAGTCACAAATTCTGTCCTTTAAAGAGCATAAGAGGAAGTTATTCCCCTTCCTGTTGCTCTGCCACAAAAGGACTGAGATGTGCATACTACACTCCTATGTCCTCATCTTTTTTTTCTTGGTTGACCTCTGAAATTTCTGAATGAATAGAGCTGTGAACTGGCTAAACGGTCTTCTGTCCAGCAGGAAGAACTTAATCTTCATACTCCCCCCCCCCCCCCCCCCCTTCACCCTCAAATTCTTTCGATAACCTGTTCCACCTCTGCACCAAACAAGAAATGACCATCGTACGGATCCCTGAACCTGTAAGCAGCACAGGTCATTGCACCTTTAACTGTTTTGCTCTAATGGACGTGACTGGGATCAGACAGTGAGAGTGTGAAACATTGAGTCAGGGGGTGACAACCATCTTGTGGTGATCAGAGCTTGATGGGGTTTTGGAGTGTGAGGGTGCTTGTAAATGTACTCTGCAAGTGCCTGACAGATCCTGGGAGTTAGAAGACTGGTGGAGTTGCTGGCCAGTAGAAAAGGACAGTGACCCACCTCAGTGAGCACTGCCCAGCCCAGAACAAAAGGATCAGGATTCGGACTGCCCATGAGGAAAACACCTAGAGTGCTCTCGGCCCAGAGAAAAGAAAGTGATTCCCTTGCACTGGAACAAAGATTATGTTTTCACATGAACTGTAAGAAGCACAGGCCTGCATCTAGTACTTTTTGAAACGAGCTCCAACTAAAGTGTTATTGTGCAAATACTCTGTCTGATCAACAGGGTATGTGAACTCTGTGACTGTAATATATAAAATTAGAGGTGCAGCGTTGGTAACTTTTAGTAGGATTGTAGGAATATTGTGTAGTTGTGGTGGCCCTGATCATTAGGGTCACATGAGTTTTGTAGCCCTCTGTGTATCCCTGTTCAAAGTTATAGAATTATAAAGTTTGTCATTCCTTACAGTTGTGTTGTCTAATTACTCCTGCATCCCACTCTGTGTTCCACCCACTATAACATTTTAACCCCAATTTATAGAACTGGGGGTGGGGGGCACCTCAGGGACAGGTTCTATAGTCTGAGGTAAAGTACACTAACAACTTGTTTTTGTTAAGTAAGAATCCACTACCCAGGATCTTAGCCACAGCGCTCTTCTACAGGTGACTGAAAAGATAGTGGAGGAAGTTAGGCTCTACCCAGATAGGATCTATCTAGTAATGCATCACAATGAAACTATATTGCCAGCTTGTGTTGGAAATATTCGTAAAAACTTCTGTCTTGAAATTCCTGACACTATTTCATCCATTTCTGCAAGCAAGGCTCCCATGACTCTAGACATACAAGCTTAGGACATTGCCAGTCTGCCCTTGATGTAAAAAAAAAAATGCCGCCTTTAAAGGAAATGGATGTTTTCTTTGTTAAACTGGCTATTGTAGGATCTATTTTTTGTAGTCTATCCCAGGGGTGCTTAACTCCAGTCCTCAAGACCCCCTGCCCCCACCCCCAAACAGGTCAGATTTTCAGGATATCCCTGCTTTAGGACAGGTGTCTCAATCAGTCCCTGCTTCAGCACAGGTTGAGCCACCTGTGCTGAAACTGGGATACCCTGAAAATCTGACCTGTTGTGGGGGGGCTTGAGGACTGGAGTTGAGCCCCCCATATCTATCCCACATATCTGACTCTTCTGCCTGAAAAGGGTATATTTCTTACAAATATTTAGACGCGAGATGCTTCTTGTCTGCCACTTGACCCTCTTTCACTATTATATTCCATACTGCTGCATACACCGGAAGATACCACCCTCCTATATTTGCACACCCGTGCACATTTAATCGCGTTTTCTCATTTGCTCCTTTTGGGGCCCCTGGGCAGGTTAATTTTCAGCTGCTACAGGGTTTCAGCAAGCCAAGCATCATTTATTTTTAGATTTTTCTGACAAAAGCTGATCACCTCTGCTATAACACATACTTAGTGTTGGATTAAGCCGCTTTAGGTTTCACGGATTTTTAAGGTGGATTAGACTCTTTATAACCCCTTCAGGATTGACAGTTGATGGAGTAGACTTTGCTACAAGAAACTAATATAAGGATACATCAGATCTGACACCCTTATGTGTTTTTTATTTAACATGATGATATGAAATTGGGTAGAGGCTAACGTCCTCCAACGCCTCTCAGCTATGTGCTGATTGGTTGGCGAATGACGTGCCCTTCACTTCCACTTGTTTTTTTAGATGTGCGAGATGGAGAAAGGCAGGGAAATCTCTTGAATGATGTACATTCTACTTATCGGCTTCCACTGGAAAACCAGAGACATTGGGGTGTGTTCAGATCCCCAAACGTGCCCCACGCCGTTGTCACACTGGTCCAACTACATACAAGAAAATCCCAAGTAATGACATGCAAATGAGCACAAGCTTCTAGCTTAATGCTTGCTAGCAAATGACAAGCTTCTAGCTTAATGCTTGCTAGCAAATGACAAGCTTCTAGCTTCACGCATTTTTGGATGCTCGTGTTATCCTACAGTTTTTGGCTGCTGCATTATACACAACAAATACATTTTGTATTAATGTTTTAATTGCCAATAGTGAAGTAACCATGTACTTCCAATGCTGGATTCTCTGAGGGACACGGCAAGACTGAGACACAGCATCTGTCCATTTTAATAAACAATGTCATCAACATGAAAAAACAACTTCGTACACTTTAATTTGTAACATACAAAAAGAATTATCTACAGTATGCACTAAACATTGTTTTGCTATCAGAAAATGATTCTTGGCGTGGTTTAAGAAGTCCCTTTTCACAGAAAACTACACTAAATAATATTTGAAAATCTGCTTTAACACTTGAGTACAACTAAAATAGCGATATGGAAACATTTATACATAAAATTGTGATATATAGACTCTGGCACCGCTATTCCTAAATATATCATGTCGTCCACCTCACACAGTAAGCGGAAAGCAAAGCAATGTTGAAATCCTCCATAGTCACCTAGTCCTGATAGAGCAAAACTGGATAGATGGGGGGCGAAATGTGAAACGGAAGTGACGTCACCTGATGGACGCCGCTCCGCTCACATGTCGCATGTCGCCGCCGCTCCTAATCGCCGCCGCACCCCCCCCCCCACACACACACCCCCACACACCCGGCTGCTGACATATGCGGCGCGCCGCCGCTCCTAACAGCCCAACTGTTCCACGACCGCTGCCATGCCGCGCATGCGCAGTTGTGATGGCGCTGCTGACGGACGCCACACATGCGCAGAAGCGGCTGGCAGCGGCGTCGTCCCACCCACACGCTCCTCACGCCCATTGGCAGCGGCGCCATTCAGCCTTCCACTGTCGCGGGCGTTCGCGGGCCCCTTGCGCCTGCAGGAAGCGGTGGCACACGGCGCAAACCTGGGCGCAACCTGCGCGGCACAGTGCCTCGGTCAATCATGCCCGGGCCGGGCGCATGTACCCCGTGGGAGGTGTGTGTGCGCAGATTGCGTGCGGGGTGTGTGTGTGTGTGTGTCTCTGTGCGCGCGCTCAGAATTTGCATAAGGGGGGGGGGAGAGAGGTGGTGCGCAACGTTACACCCCGCCCCTGGCTGCAGCTGGACACATACACACTGACTGACCCCCCCACACACTGACTGACCCACCCACACCCCCCCACACACTGACTGACCCACCCACACCCCCCCACACACTGACTGACCCACCCACACCCCCCCACACACTGACTGACCCACCCACACACCCCCACACACTGACTGACCCACCCACACCCCCCCACACACTGACCCACCCACACCCCCCCCCACACACTGACTGACCCACCCACACACTGACTGACCCACCCACACACTGACTGACCCCCCCACACACTGACTGACCCCCCCACACACTGACTGACCCCCCCCCCACACACTGACTGAGCCACCCACACCCCCCCGCAAACTGACTGACCCACCCACACACCCCCGCACACTGACTGACCCACCCACACCCCCCGCACACTGACTGACCCCCCCCCCGCACACTGACTGACCCACCCACACCCCCCGCACACTGACTGACCCACCCCCACCCCCCCGCACACTGACTGACCCACCCCCCCGCACACTGACTGACCCCCCCACACCCCCCCGCACACTGACTGACCCACCCCCACACACACTGACTGACCCACCCCCACACACACACTGACTGACCCACCCACACCCCCACGCACACTGACTGACCCACCCACACACCACCGCACACTGACTGACCCACCCCCACCCCCCCACACACTGACTGACCCACCCACACACCACCGCACACTGACTGACCCACCCACACCCCCCCACACACTGACCCACCCACACCCCCCCACACACTGACTGACCCACCCACACCCCCCCACACACTGACTGACCCACCCACACCCCCCCACACACTGACTGACCCACCCACACACCCCCACACACTGACTGACCCACCCACACCCCCCACACACTGACTGACCCACCCACACCCCCCCACTCTGACTGACCCACCCACACACTGACTGACCCACCCCCCCACACACTGACTGACCCACCCACACCCCCACACACTGACTGACCCCCCCACACACTGACTGACCCACCCACACCCCCCACACACTGACTGACCCACCCACACACTGACTGACCCACCCCCCCCCCCCCCCCACACACTGACTGTTTTGTTTTTTGTTAGGGTGTTGAAGCAGGGGGTTTCCGAAGCTGAACAGCGTTAATTGCAGCTCTGGGGTCCCCCTGCTTCCCGAGACACTTACCTACGTAGGGGGTGCCGTTAGCAGATCCGGCCGGGCTGTGTGGGGCTATCAAAATGGTGTCTTTAAAGTTCCCGCGTCACGCGGGCCTATAGGAAGCTGTGATGTCATCCCCTGCGGCTTCCTATTGGCCTCCGTGACCTGGAACTTTAAGCCTGTGGGGCTGCTCAGGAAGCAGGGGGGGGGGGGCCCTGAGCAGTTGCTTCTTTAATTATCACTTAACATTTTAACTACCACTTTTCCTCTCCACTTTGCCGCCCCCTGAGACACGCAGCCCTTGGGCAGCGCCTTACCTGCTTACCGCCTAGGGATGTGCCTGCTGAGAAGAATATGTGAAAAGGAGATAACGAGTAAAGATAATGTGACATTAAGAAGCCTGTGCTATTTCAAAGTATGGGCAAGAGATGCACGTAAAGCTGTATAGTAGGGACAGTCCCTCCCAGGACCAAATCTAGGTGATTTAACCCTAATAAAAAGAGCAGATGAATGGAAGTTATTTGTAACTACAGTATTAATGTTTCCATGGTCACCGAATGCCGTTTAGGGACTTTTCTACCTAATCTAATTTGTGAAAAAACTGATTCTTTTTCTTTTGCGGAAATAATTATTTTGCCATCAATAGTTAAACAGGAGCGTATAATGCAGGGTTCTCAACTCCAGCCCTCAAGGGCCACCAACAGGTCAGGTTTTCAGGATTTCCCTGCTTCAGCACAAGTGGCTCAGTCAAAGACTGAGCCACAGAAGCAGGGATATCCTGCTGAAGCAGGGATATCCTGAAAACCTGACCTGTCGGTGGCCCTTGAGGGCTGGAGTTGCCCACCCCTGGTATGATGTCTGATCTTAAGAACTGTAAGTTGAATTGCACCATGGAACCAGTGTAGAAACAACAAAGAAAACCATTGTAGGTACTAGTTGTGATCAAAACTAATTCTAGACACAAAGTACAGGGTAACAGGGCCCATCTGCTGGATCACTACACTTGTTTTATTTGAATTTTTTTCCTGGAACAGACTTTGGAATCAATTATAGACGCTATAATAATATGCCACCTTTTGGTAGAGCTTATCACCACAGTTTATGTTTAAGTGGAAAGTACATATGCTTTATATTAATATCTTGAGAAAATTGCCCACTTAATGGTTTGTCTCCTAAATCCAGAGGTCATTTCTGCGCTTTAGACTTGCACCAGTTAATGTTGATAAAATCATATTGAAGTACTTTTGGTGCTATGTGGAAGTCCCATTTTTTTATTGACTGTTTGCCTTTAGAAATTAATTTATACCACTACAATATGTTTATTTGTTTTTTTATTTATCTTGTCGTCGGACTGCAGAAGCAGCCTGATTACTTACAAAGACGTACACCACACACAAACAGAAGATAAACACCATTCTCCTGGACCCTGCTATCTTCTTTCTTCATCGGTTGCTCTTGCCTTTTATTTCTTTGGGTCATACTGAATAAGCCTCATGATGTCGTCATTCATCATAACACCTTGAATGAATTCTCCTTCAGCTATTTTATCTAAAGGGTAAAGAAAAGAATAGATATGAATAAGGCCTGTACTTGGTCTCACATTTACTTGTGCCTGTTTGGGACAGTGGGACATCTCTCTCAATAACGAATAATGTCATACTCAGCGAGAAAGTGACATACGTCTTCCTAAAGGCTCCAATAAATGAATAAACAGAAGAATTACTGTTCACTCTTTAAAGCGGAAATGCATTAGGCTTTTTTTTTTTTTTTTTACTTAATTTTTCCCCCATTTGTTTACATTGGATTGAAGCAGGGGGTCCCCCAGAGCTGAACCCCATGGTTTAATCTCCGGGAACCCCCTGCTTGCATAGTGGGGGCCGGTAGCCGCTACCGCTTGCATCCGGGTTCACATTATGGCCGCTTTTCAAAGCTCCCGCGTCCTACGGGCCAATAGGAAGCTGTGATGTCACCCGGTGCGGCTTCCTATAAGTACGCATGACGCGGAGCTTTAAAGTTACAGGAGATATCATACCGGCACCTCCTTCGGAGATACATATCTCTGGAAGCAGGGGGACCCCAGAGCTGAAATGAATGGGGTTCAGTTGCAGAGAGACCCATTGATTCAATCCTGTCCAAAAATAATAATAATAACATTAAAATAAAAGCAGGACTATCTCCTTTAAGACATCCATCCCCCAGAAACCTATATGATTTGAACGCATATATTGTTAGCATATTGTCCCTTGAGCATGTCCTGCTCTTTTATTTCTATGTCGAGGTGATATATAAATAATAAAATCTCTCAAACAGAAAATATATATGGTGGTAGGACGAAGACATTCTGTGACCTGTATAATAGGTATTGTAAAGTGTGGCTATGGGCGACACTTTCATTGAACTTCATAAACCAGGTGAAATTCACACAATAAAAAAGAAATTTGCGAAAATGGCAATGTTTTCTAAGCATTAAAAGTCAATGTGCCCGGTCACGTTGCCCGTATATTCTGCCATTTACTGCCATTTCCACAAAAATTCTGGTGCAATTGGTGGAATCTCACGGTAATCTAGTGAACATGTTTCACTTAAGTGTGTTTGGAGACTTCTTGTTTGCAGAACTTTGTGCACATTATTGGTGACTCACATTTGAAGACATTCGCACAGCTCTAGTTAAGTGTATAAGAAAGAATTCCGGTTCAAAAATACACACAAGAAATACTCGCTTTCTGTCAGCAGCTATGATACATTATATGATATGAAATGCCAATATCAGGTGTCAACACAACCTTACAAAGGATCATTACAGTATATTACCGTAGCTTATTCTCACTGTCCTCAAATTTAAAATCAAGCATCTTTTCTAGGTATAAAAACATATATTTAATGGCATGCAGTTAAATTAACTTTACATTGCATATGATAAACATTATTAGCGACTCAAAAGCATGAACAATGAATGATGCTTAGCTTTTTACATGTCCATTATATTGTAGCATATAAAAGGAACAATCTATAAGTACAATCCCGGGATGGGGGGGTGGGGGAGCTTATACATCAAGCTAATGGGTTAATGCATCAAATGTGCGTTAATGCCAATTACAGTAAATGGGGGTTAACACCTGTTCAGGTTCAGTAACCTTCAGGGAGCTTGATGAATCTGAAGGTTACTGCGATAATTCTAGTATTGCAAAGAATGAGGACTTAGAGCTAATGTCCCAGTAACAACATACATACTAGGTATGAAAAAGTAAAATGCTACTAAAATACCAATTGACTAGGTTATGCACTAATCATAAAACTGTAAAGTTTTGGTACCATTATCTTTCTTTTTGAAGTAGGCCCATAACTTGTCTGCTCTCTTCTGTGGGGAGTTTTCATCATCTGGCAGATTCTTCTGTTCTTCTGCAGGGATCATCTTGAATATCGCCTGTAACGAAGCCGGCAAAACACAGCTTAATTACTGTCGGTCGATACACTTTCAAACTTTTTTTTTTGTGTGTGTGTTAAATAATGATATGCACTACATATGGGATTTTCACTAATTAGATTACAATAGCAGAGAAATTCCATTGAAGGGGAACAGGATGTACAGTAGTGTACAGTGACAGTGAGATTTGCTAAACACATCTGACTTCAAAGCTTCTTATCTTTAGGAAGAAGATAACTCAAAAGCAGTCACTTATGCACCAGTGACCTAATGAATTGTTTCTGTACTGTATGTTCTGACTTTCTGCTCTTCTCTAAACTGGGATAATAACGAGTAATAGAGTTTGTCGCCTTGCTATTGGAGATTAGAATAGTTCATATAACTGTGGACGAGTGGTGAATAACAAAGTGTTTTTTTTTCTGAGATGTGTTATTTGGGGATTAGAAATGTGCAAAGACACATAGCAAAGATGTATTAGTCAGATTTGATGCTAAATGCACAATTTTCATCTTCTGTGTATCTGCATCAATGTCCATATTCTGCACAATGTGTGAACTTGTGATATAAAAACAATTAGCATGTAGGAAAGTGTAAAATTTGACAGAAACACAAGTAAAAAAATTAGCCAGTGCTTAAAAACAAACTTCCCTTTGCTTTTTATTTACGTTAGCATATCACTCCCAAAGTATTCCTGTATATTAGGGCTCTTCAACTTGCCAGATGTGGGCCAAATCCAGCCCTGAATGACCTTGGCGTCTCCTTGAACTGTCTGACAATGTCATTGCCGCTGCCAAGGCAAACACGTGCATTTTTTATCACTAAAACGTACTATAAAGCTACGGTGCTATCAATATATTTTGTATATATGTATACAATTAAGTTGCTGTACACTTCTGGACTTCCTACGTGTACATTTTGTAATTTAGCCCTTTGGAAAATGAACTGAAGACCACTGCTATACACCCACCATATCACCGATCATAAATTAAACATGGGCTTAAGGTAAATCTATGTGGCATTGGTACAATGTACAGTGTATAAAATACTCCCGGTGCTGCCTAATGCTAATCACGTATTCCCTGTATAACGAGAGGAATGGGATAGTATTTATACGTGTGTCGGCATTAAGAAGCTCACAGGAGGGGAGAAGCTCAAACCCATGGCTGCAACATCCTTTCTGCCTGTGCACTATATATATTATCATTATAGTTCCTATGTAAAGCGCCAACATATTCCGCAGCGCGGTACAATGTTACGCATATTACATAAACCGTTACATACAAATGAGGACGGGCATGCCGATTTTGTCATTTTCTATGTAAGTGCATGTGTTTGTTGTGTGTCTTATTATTACACTATTATCATTCACCTCTGGTGCGCTGTGTCTTCTCTGTCTCATTCTTGGAAGATTCCTTGGAATACGTAGTGGGTGAGCGGAGCACCCACTCGAGACACTAGCAGCAAGGAGGTGAACCTAATTGGAAACTATCTTTCTTAAATTACTAATTCAATACTGTGTGGAAAGTCAGCGTGAGGGGAATCTCTCTCTCTCTCTCTCTCTCTCTCTCTCTCTCTCTCTCTCTCTCTCTCTCTCTCTCTCTCTCTCTCCCTCCCTCTCTCTCTCCACACAGAGATGTGTGTGTGTGTGTATATATATATAATATTGCGGCTTAATGTCTTGATTGATGTAGAATGTTTAACCATGAAACCAATAGAAGAGTAACTTCTAAGGGTTGAGGAAGCTTGTGTGCGTGAGGAGGGGTGAGAGACAGAAAGCCCCACACCTGGAAGAAAACTAAAATAGTTTATAAGCTATAGAGAAGAAGAGGGGACCGATACGTTGTTTTTCTGTATTGGACGATAAATGTTACTTTTTGATACTTTGCCATGCAGTGCTGTCTGATTCATCGGATTCTGGTGGATTAGGCCTCGTTCAGGGTGCAGGCTTCGGAGGGAGGGCGTGCTGACGTGCGAGCTGCCATGGGACACAATGTATTCAAATTGAATACTGGTTGCCAGGGTAGCAGCTGCCCAGTCTCTGAAGTACGGAGTTGACGCTGGCTACAGTTTCAATAAACAAATAATTAGTTTTTTGAAGCTGCAGCAGCGTCACTGGGATCTCGGCAGCCAATGAAATCATTCTTGAGAATGATTTCAAGACTGCAACTTGGATCCCTAACCTCACGTCTGTAGCCCCGCCCCCTCAACTCCTGAAAAAGTCTGCTGGGAGGATGAACACACATCGCCCAGCAGACTGCCGCCCGCCCTCCCGAACGCCCGCCCTCCCTCCAACTCCTGCCTCTGGCACCCTGAACGAGGCCTTACTTATTCTATCTATATTTCTACGACGTGTGCACTAGCCAGTAAGTGGCTTTCTTTTTACACTGGAGTGCCTGCTTTTTTTCGTATCCATATATAACCCTGCCCGGCTTCTAGGGAGATTACATCGGTGTGAAATGTTTGGTTATTCAGCATACAGTAGGTTACATTGACTCAGGCTGTTGTATTCAGGCAGCTGGGAGATGAGGTAGCACGGGTGAAAATAATGGGTGCCAGGAACTTTTGTAGTACAACTCCAGTCTTTATTCATGTCCCCAGGCACAGGGACATATCACACACATACGACAACGTTGTACTATTTTCTTGTGGTTATTCATGAATACTGTGCCCACTCTTAACACTCAGAGGGAGGTGTATCTAGTTAGTTGCTTTACTGATAATGGACACAGCCCCCTTTGCCTTTCGGAGTAACTTCTGTTATATCCCATTTAAGCTGGGCTGTTACTGGGATCCTGGCCGGCCCTACGCCGGTGAATATTATACCTTTGTCCTGTCTGGGAACTGCTACTTCCATACAGACTGAACTGAATACTGGTATGGATCTGCCGGTAGTCGATCCGCCGACACCCAGCAACCCTCTGTCTGAGGCCCTCTGTGGGGTGCATGATCTGTTCTATTACTTTATGAATACAGCCTTAGCTACTCTCCCGAGGCTCCTCTCATCTTATCCTCCCAGAACCGGCTTCTCTAGAACCTTCCTCTTATCCTAAATACCCATTGTGATGGCAGGATCTCTTTGGCAAAACAGGGTGGGGCCCAGCATACACTAACGTGCTAGTAACCCCTTAGGAGGGAGGTTACACATATATATGTGTTATGTGCGGCCCTTGAGGTATAACATGTTGACTACCACTGATCTAAATTTATGCTCCCTAACTATTCAGAGACTTTTAGTCCATCTATCCATCTAATACGGTTGCCTGGTGTTCTGTATATATGGGATTGTCCCCCCCCCCCCCCCTTTTTTTTTTAGCTCCTTGTTCTGTTGCCATGGAAACTGATGTCGGGACACTGAAATGTCCCGTATTTCGTAGGATGAGGCAGATGGGGGCAGGCAGCAGCAGAAAACGGCGAGAGATGGATGAGGAGGAGGGCTGAGAGATGGATGAGGAGGAGGGCTGAGAGATGGATGAGGAGGAGGGCTGAGAGATGGATGAGGAGGGGGGCTGAGAGATGGATGAGGAGAGGGGCTGAGAGATGGATGAGGAGGGGGGCTGAGAGATGGATGAGGAGGAGGGCTGAGAGATGGATGAGGAGCAGGGCTGAGAGATGGATGAGGAGGAGGGCTGAGAGATGGATGGGGAAGAGGGCTGAGAGATGGATGAGGAGGGCTGAGAGATGGATGAGGAGGAGGGCTGAGAGATGGATGAGGAGGAGGGCTGAGAGATGGATGAGGAGGAGGGCTGAGAGATGGATGAGGAGGAGGGCTGAGAGATGGATGAGGAGGAGGGCTGAGAGATGGATGAGGAGGATGGCTGAGAGATGGATGAGGAGGAGGGCTGAGAGATGGATGAGGAGGAGGGCTGAGAGGTGGATGAGGAAGAGGGCTGAGAGGTGGATGAGGAAGAGGGCTGAGAGATGGATGAGGAGGAGGGCTGAGAGATGGATGAGGATGTGGGCTGAGAGATGCATGATGAGGAGGGCTGAGAGATGGATGAGGAGGAGGGCTGAGAGATGAGGAGGAGGGCTGAGAGATGAGGAGGAGGGCTGAGAGATGAGGAGGAGGGCTGAGGGATGAGGAGGAGGGCTGAGGGATGGATGAGGAGGGCGGCTGAGGTATGAGGAGGAGGGCTGAGAGATGGATGAGGAGCAGGGCTGAGAGATGGATGAGGATGTGGGCTGAGAGATGGATGAGGAGGAGGGCTGAGAGATGGATGAGGAGGAGGGCTGAGAGATGAGGAGGAGGGCTGAGAGATGAGCAGGAGGGCTAAGGGATGGATGAGGAGGAGGGCTGAGAGATGGATGAGGAGGAGGGCTGAGGTATGAGGAGGGCTGAGAGATGGATGAGGAGGAGGGCTGAGAGATGAATGAGGAGGAGGGCTGAGAGATGGATGAGGAGGAGGGCTGAGAGATGGATGAGGAAGAGGGCTGAGAGATGGATGAGGCGGGGGACTAAGAGATGGATGAGGAGGAGGGCTGAGAGATGGATGAGGAGGAGGGCTGAGAGATGGATGAGGAGGAGGGCTGAGAGATGGATGAGGGCTGAGAGATGGATGGGGAGGGGGGCTGAGGGATGGATGAGGAGGGGGGCTGAGAGATGGATGAGGAGGAGGGCTGAGAGATGGATGAGGGCTGAGAGATGGATGAGGAGGGGGGCTGAGGGATGGATGAGGAGGGGGGCTGAGGGATGGATGAGGAGGAGGGCTGAGAGATGGATGAGGAGCAGGGCTGAGAGATGGTTGAGGAGGAGGGCTGAGAGATGGTTGAGGAGGAGGGCTGAAGGTTGAGGAGGAGGGCTGAGAGATGGATGAGGAGGAGGGCTGAGAGATGGACGGAGGAGGGCTGAGAGATTTATGAGGAGGAGGGCTGAGAGATGGATGAGGAGGAGGGCTGAGAGATGGATGAGGAGGAGGGCTGAGAGATGGATGAGGGGGAGGGCTGAGAGATGGATGAGGAGGAGGGCTGAGGGTTGAGGAGGAGGGCTGAGAGATGGATGAGGAGGAGGGCTGAGAGATGGATGAGGAGGAGGGCTGAGAGATGGATGAGGAGCAGGGCTGAGAGATGGATGAGGAGGAGGGCTGAGAGATGGATGGGGAAGAGGGCTGAGAGATGGATGAGGAGGAGGGCTGAGAGATGGATGAGGAGGAGGGCTGAGAGATGGATGAGGAGGAGGGCTGAGAGATGGATGAGGAGGAGGGCTGAGAGATGGATGAGGAGGAGGGCTGAGAGGTGGATGAGGAAGAGGGCTGAGAGATGGATGAGGAGGAGGGCTGAGAGATGGATGAGGAGGAGGGCTGAGAGATGGATGAGGAGGAGGGCTGAGAGGTGGATGAGGAAGAGGGCTGAGAGATGGATGAGGAGGAGGGCTGAGAGATGGATGAGGATGTGGGCTGAGAGATGCATGATGAGGAGGGCTGAGAGATGGATGAGGAGGAGGGCTGAGAGATGAGGAGGAGGGCTGAGAGATGAGGAGGAGGGCTGAGGGATGGATGAGGAGGAGGACTGAGAGATGGATGAGGAGGGCGGCTGAGGTATGAGGAGGAGGGCTGAGAGATGGATGAGGAGCAGGGCTGAGAGATGGATGAGGATGTGGGCTGAGAGATGGATGAGGAGGAGGGCTGAGAGATGGATGAGGAGGAGGGCTGAGAGATGAGGAGGAGGGCTGAGAGATGAGCAGGAGGGCTAAGGGATGGATGAGGAGGAGGGCTGAGAGATGGATGAGGAGGAGGGCTGAGGTATGAGGAGGGCTGAGAGATGGATGAGGAGGAGGGCTGAGAGATGAATGAGGAGGAGGGCTGAGAGATGGATGAGGAGGAGGGCTGAGAGATGGATGAGGAAGAGGGCTGAGAGATGGATGAGGCGGAGGACTAAGAGATGGATGAGGAGGAGGGCTGAGAGATGGATGAGGAGGAGGGCTGAGAGATGGATGAGGAGGAGGGCTGAGAGATGGATGAGGGCTGAGAGATGGATGGGGAGGGGGGCTGAGGGATGGATGAGGAGGGGGGCTGAGAGATGGATGAGGAGGAGGGCTGAGAGATGGATGAGGGCTGAGAGATGGATGAGGAGGGGGGCTGAGGGATGGATGAGGAGGGGGGCTGAGGGATGATGAGGAGGAGGGCTGAGAGATGGATGAGGAGCAGGGCTGAGAGATGGATGAGGAGGAGGGCTGAAGGTTGAGGAGGAGGGCTGAGAGATGGATGAGGAGGAGGGCTGAGAGATGGACGGAGGAGGGCTGAGAGATTTATGAGGAGGAGGGCTGAGAGATGGATGAGGAGGAGGGCTGAGAGATGGATGAGGAGGAGGGCTGAGAGATGGATGAGGGGAGGGCTGAGAGATGGATGAGGAGGAGGGCTGAGGGTTGAGGAGGAGGGCTGAGAGATGGATGAGGAGGAGGGCTGAGAGATGGATGAGGAGGAGGGCTGGGAGATGGATGAGGATGTGGGCTGAGAGATGGATGAGGAGGAGGGCTGAGAGATGGATGAGGGGGAGGGCTGAGAGATGGATGAGGAGGAGGGCTGAGTGTTGAGGAGGAGGGCTGAGAGATGGATGAGGAGGAGGGCTGAGAGATGGATGAGGATGTGGGCTGAGAGATGGATGAGGAGGAGGGCTGAGAGATGGATGAGGATGTGGGCTGAGAGATGGATGAGGATGGGGGCCGAGAGATGGATGAGGTGGAGGGCTGAGAGATGGATGAGGAGGGCTGAGAGATGGACGGAGGAGGGCTGAGAGATGGATGGAGGAGGGCTGAGAGATGGATGAGGAGGGCTGAGAGATGGACGGAGGAGGGCTGAGAGATGGATGTAGGGGGGCTGAGAGATGGACGGAGGAGGGGGGCTGAGAGATGGACGGAGGAGGGCTGAGAGATGGATGGAGGGGGGCTGAGAGATTGTCGGAGGAGGGGGGCTGAGAGATGGATGAGTAAAGGGGCCAAGAGATGGAGGGTGTTTAGAAACGAAGGGGGGCTGAGAAATCGATAATGAGGGGGACTGAGAGATGTAGGCTGGAGGGGGCCTGAGGGATGGCGGAGGGGGGAATAAATGGATGATGGGGGGGATTATGTGGCCCTCTTCCTTATACTACGCCAACTACAGTAATGCAGGGGAGTAACGAAGCTCGCAAAAAGAGAGGTTGTTGTTAGTCAGAGTGGTGTCAAACGTGGCTCGGAGGCGAGCGAGCCATTAGCGCCGGGTCGAGAGCAATTTTGAAGGTCAGTCATACGGTGTCCCGAAAATATGTCCTGTATTATAAAAACTTATAGGTGGCAACCCTAACTGTTGATATATCTACAGTTACACACCAAGCAGCTCGGGACTTTAAAACGGGTAATTTCTTGGATTTACAGTACTGCAACTAAAGCCAAACAAAAATGAGCTAATGAATATGACAGCTAAAGACTAAAGTGGGGTTTTGAGTGAGTTAATGTTCTTTTAAATGAGTTTTTCTTGAGAACTGTAGAGTAAATGGGACTACTCCTCATCCAGTGGCCCCCGGGCTATAACTATGGCCCTGTCCTCATCCCATTGTCAGTAGAGATGTGCAAAACATTTGCCAATGGACACAAACCAGGTGAAAGTTGCACTTTTTCAGTTGTGAGTCTGAGTGTGCAAGCTATTCACAGAGAGAGAGAGAGAGAGAGAGAGATGGGTGAATCCTATTTAGTAGAGTACCCATTGACTCCTCTTCCAAACACATGGAGAGACATCTGTGAGCACACCAGAGATAACTGCAAAATAAGCTCATTTCAACTGCAAATATACTGTATTTCAATGATTCTCATTTGCATATTTCCCAGGTATCTGTGTTCACAAGTATCTCTCTGTCTCTCCAGCAAAAGCCCTATTTCAAAAAGTTTGGCCTTTAAATGTCTTGGCAAAACTGCAAATTATTGGTGCGATGGTTGCAAAAATTTAAATTCATGAGGTGTCGTGAAACTTTTCAGAAAGAAGCGAAATTGAGGGAATAAAAGGTTGCGACTGCATTTTGGATAATTTTGCACATCTCTTATTGTCAGTACTTTCTTCTGAAAGATCCAGAACTATCCGTTAAAAGGAATTATCTTTCAATCTGTTGTCAATACTAGGCAGTTAATATTATCATATATTACCATTAATAACGTCCAGGTCTTAATATTAAGTGTAGGAGTCACATGTGCAGAATTAGAAAATGATGAAGCCAACGCTTTGGGGTCACAGCCACATGATCAAAAATCAGGCACTTCACAGCTGCTAGCTTAATGACTTCTAAGGCCTCGCTCAGACAGGCTGCTACGGCAGCTTGCTAGCGTTCGCGCCCCTGCAACGCGCTCCTGCAGCACAGCGATCTGTGCTCAAACAGCAGGAGCCGGGGCGTGGCGGGGGCGTGTAACGAACACGTCACGGAACTGGTTCGCCTCTATTGGCTGAACCAGCTCGCTTAACGCGACTGTAGCCCCAATATACAATTTGGGTTGTGTCAGCAAAATGTTGCAGCGACAACGCTGCACTCTGCCGCCGGTGGAGTTTTCAGTTTGAAAAGTCCCACCACACAACCCGAATTTACGATTGACGTGCGCGCGCATGCCGCATCGCCTGCTGTCTGAGCTCAGCCTAACACTCAACACCCCTGTTTGGTTATGGAGATTGCACACTATCATCTATCTACTATACTCAATAGATCTGGTTGAGCACAGGGAAGGAAATTAGTCATGACATTGATAATTTAATAACAGAAAGGGGTGAATTTAGAGAGTCAGTGATATACTGACATACTGATATACTTGTATACGCATACATGCACCATTTTCTCAATCAATCTAGTCTGCTATGCCTCATCTAATCAGACATCCATTCTGCTCACTCCCAACAATGATCTCCATGCTGCTAAAGCCCAAGGTCATTTCTGTCTTCTAATATTGTTTTGTTACCTCTCCGCGGTTCTAATACTGTAGGATTAATGACCCTCTTCTCCTGCACAACGTGTACTCTCTTAGGATGCTTTGTCAAAGCTGTTTCATGGTTTCAGGGTCATTGTTATAATTATTCATTCAATTTATTTTTTTGCTAACAGCTGTTAGTCAGTGTATTTCAGGACTCTGTTTTGAGACCTTTACTTGCACTTCTGTTTGTGCTACTGGAGACATCATTTGGTTTCTATTCCAGGTCAACAATCTCACCTACAGAGTATTAAAAATGCTGCTGTTAGAATTATTTCAATTGTACCTGTATCTGTTGCTTCATTTTTGCTGGTTTTTCTTTAAATGAAACATATAAACTAAATGTAACAGAATAATAGAACTCGCTGGTTGATCCACTTGGGACCAATGACCAAAATAAAGTATTTCTGAGTGGGCCAAATGAACATATGCTGAAGGAACCCGTAACACATTTGCAATGCAAGCTACTGTACTTCAGCATTTAATGATTTGAGTGTCTCTCCACCTGGTTTTTCACAAGGACCCTATTTACACGATCTAATCAAACCCTCAAAGAAAATATCTAGTCAGTATATCCGTAGAAAAACCAAATCAAACTGTTTATAAAACTGACATTGAAATACCTATGTGGTTATATATTAACACTGTCTTGGTACAAACCTGGTGCAACTTGGGGCCAAAAATGTCACCAGATACTGGGCCACCAACAGAGGGGGAGAGATCCAGGATAAATGTCCCAGGCCCAGCAGCAGAGAGGGGCCTGGCTGGTTGATCCTTAAAGTGGCAACAAACTTAAAGTCACCCTGCTGGTCTCACCCCCACGTCCATCTGGCTTTTTGTTATAAGTTGGAATTGTGTTGACTTTGAGAATTTGTCTGGAAACAAATCGACTTATTAGGTGTAAGCCCTTGAATTAATGCTGGCGGTGGCCGCATAATCTTATTTTGGTGGGGGCTTGGGTGGTGGTGGTGGTGGGGGGGGGGGGATTGTTGTGCTCATCTTAGTGCCATGCACGTATGTGAGAGACAGCTTTGCGGCCTGTTTGTTGTTAATCCCTTTCACATACACGTCCATGTGAGCGAGGATGTACATGACAAATTGATGGCAGAGCAGTGGTATAATTTATTTAATTCTTTTTTTCAGAGCATTAGGGCTTTTGATTCTGCTGGTGGGACAAACTAAGCACTAACAGGCACTAAGCTAGTGTGAGTATTGTGAGAGGAGCACAAGTCAGCCCCCAAAAGACAGAATTTAGCGTTTACCAGGGGTGAAGTCACTGGTGGACCTGAAGTCACTGGTAGACCCCCTTGCAAGTAAAAAACTAAAATCTCTCCCCTGGGGCCCTACCTGTGAAGCGGGGCCATACGTGGCAGCGATGGAGGAAGTCCAGTCAGGCGACAATTGAGGAAGTTGGGCCCAACCTCTAGTGTGTCTAACTTCTGTGTTAGGACCAACTGGGTGTGTCACTGCAGGCTAAGGCCCCGCACCACAAATAGGGCACAGGGAGGTGGAGAGGTGGTGGCCTTCAGAAATACCAGAACTTTGTTGCGGCTGCACCCGGAACAGCCTGGGAGGATGGGCCCCTAAAGGTACTGGGAATTGGTGGAGCCAAACTGGATGCTGCACCTATGGTAGTACCACCACTGGTGCTTACTATACATACCACAGTTCCCTACTCCTCTCCTGTATTTCTTTCTCTTTTATTTTGCCCATGTTTGTATGAACATGGCTGCTCTTGTACAAGCACAAGAGTAAGGAAGCTCTGATGTCTCAGTTTGAGGATAGTGGCCATTCCTAAACCGGGAAGACAAAAGGAGCTTCCAGAGACTGATGCAGATAGTGATTTTGCCCTGGTAACAAGGAAACCAAGTACTCCTTCGGTGTAAGCCTTTACATTAATCCTGCTGGTGGAAGCATATTTGGGGTGTTGTGTGAGGATTTTTAGGGGTCTACATTTTCATCCCTGTGAGGAGGTGAGAGACAAAACTGGGCTGCTGGTTTGTTGTTAACCCCTCTGACACACGTTCACGTGAGCGAGCGTGTACGTGACAAAGCCACGATTGCTTAATAGCAGTTAACCGTTGATATTTATTTATGATTTAATCCTCCCAAATGTAAGGTTGGCACGCACCCAAATGTAGAGTTGGCGCGGTGTGATGTCGATTCATTCAGAAGCAGCTGTGCATGTTTGTAGGGGTTATTGTAAACAAAGCATTGTACAGCTTCCTCATGCAAATACTGTTAACTGTTTAGGGATATATGCCAAATATAAGTAATGATAACGGTGTATGTAACTTTTGTGGTGCAAAGACATTATTTTGCCATATTATATGGTCATTAGTACATAATCACATCACTATGGATAAAGCAATAAAGACACCTTTGACGCACTTGCTTTGCTAATCATATAAAGCAGTTCATTGCCAGAGGGGTTTGCAGTCCGTTACTGTGCAGTACATTATAGGCTTACCTAGCACATAAGGTACAGTACTAAACTATAATTGAAAGCTTTTCCGTCAGAACGCAAGCACATCCTAACTGTCCTTGACATTAACCCAAAACTGTGATACGGTCTCCATGGCATCAACATAACCAGTCACTGAAAATGCATGTTAGGTTTCAATACAATGTGATGCTCCTCATTTAATTCATTCACAGTACTTTCAAGGACACATTCTGCTGCTGCTGCTGCTGCTTTTGTATGGGTTGTGAAAGATAGTTGGTCTGGAGTGATGTAATCATACAGTTGTTCCCACTTATAACAATCCTGCTTAGAATTACATTAAAGAGATCATAAAAAGGCAGCCCAAGCTAATCGAAGCAACATGTTTCATAGGTTAAATGAAAAACATTAGGGACTTTCGGGACTTCATTTAAACTTACACATGTATGAATATTATTCCCCGCGGTAGAGGGATTCTTTGAAAGGTTTTTATGATATTTATCTCATTTGTTTTGTGATAAGACTGTTTGTTGATTCCCTTTGTTCATTGGCATAGTGTTGCCACTCTACACAGGGAGAGGTGAAAAGAATACTGTACATAAACAGGGTCATATTGAAAATATTCACTTTTGTTGAAAACCTCTGTAGGTTAACATAGATTAATATGCAGCTTATAGATTCTGGCCCCTATTTCATTGTGCCTAAATTGCAGTATACAGTATATGACCAATGATACATTTTGGGACATACGTATCAAGGCAAAAGGGGTGCAAATCTAGGGTAAAAATACAGCATATTGTATGTATGAGAGAAAAATATATCTCATTGAAGTTTGGAGCAGTGTTTCTTCGGCAGGGTGCCGGGTAACTCGGGTGTGTCGCGAACCTTTGCCAAGGGAGCCGCGGCCCCCGGAAAAAACTGTGCAGGCAGCTTAGTGGGCACGTCCCGTACTTTCTGGAAACGTACAGACTGCGATCCGCCTCTTGTCAACCCAGCACAGAGGAGAGAAGTCTGTCCATCTCCAGACAGCACAAGATGTTCCCGCTGAGAAGCTAACATGTTGGAGGTGTGTGGGAAGGTGGGGGAAAGAGAGAGAGAGTGATGGGTTTTTGTGTGGCGGGTGTGTAATAGCTTTGTGTGTGTGGCTGGTGTGTAATGGCTTTGTGTGTGGCGGGTGTGTGATGGGTTTGTGTGTGTGGCGGGTGTGTGATGGGTTTGTGTGTGTGGCGGGTGTGTGATGGCTTTTTCTTTGTGGCGGGTGTTTGATGTCATTGTGTGTGGCAGGTGTGTGATGGCTGTGTTTGTGTGGCGGGTGTGTGATGGCATTGTGTGTGTGGCAGGTGCGTAATAGCTTTGTGCATGTGATGGCTTTGTGTGTGTGGCGGGTGTGTGATGGCTTTGTGTGTGTCTCGGGTAAGTGATGGCTTTGTGTGTGTGGCGGGTGTGTGATGGCTTGTGTGTGTGATGGCTTTGTGTGTGTGGCGGGTGTGTGATAGCTTTGTGTGTGTGGCGGGTGTGTGGTGGCTGTGTGTGTGATGTCTGTGTGTGTGTGGTGGGTTTGTGTGTGTGTGTGGCGGGTGTGTGATGGCTTTGTGTGTGTGTGGTGGGTTTGTGCAGCGGGAGAAAGTAGGAGGTGTAAGTAAGAAAACGTAGGGGGTAAATGTGGTATTTATGATTACGAGAGTACTGTGTGAAAAGGGATTAATGTGGAGTGTGTGTTGAGTAAAAGGGTGAATATGTGTGAGGGTGAATGTGGAGCGTTTAAGTAAGGAGGGGATGAGTAAGGCCTGAAGAGAAGGGGCGCCTCAACATTTTTTAATTCTTCAGGGGTACCCCTGCTCAAAAAAGTTTAAGGCCTACTGATCTAGAGCAATGTTTGTGTCCCATATTTGCCCCAATGACATGTTGTGACAGTGTCCAAGACATGTATCAATCCTTTCATTGCCAGAGGGGCAAGCAACAGATGGATTTGTACTGTGTCGCTTTCCCACGGGCAGCCAGAAGGCTATTGAGAATTTCTTTCATTTCACGCATATTGTTAAATCCAAACGACAGTATTTTTTTATATAATTACTGCTTTTATCACGTTAATAAAGTAGCGCGTGGCATTTCTCTCGGCAACCCAGACATTGAAGTTAATATGCGCTGCCCTGTTTAGCTCCTCCTATTGACACTCCCATAACTGCTAGCTTATTCGAGCGCTCGCTTAATGGAAAGCACTTAACACATTGACGGTAATAGCTTATAGAGTCAATTTAACAACAGAGTGGCCCTTAACGCAGGTATTTATACATATAATTCGATTGTGTGCACTCCCTAACTCCTCCCCGTTTTCTTCTTTTTGAGATTTCCAGAATTACCAGCTAAATTGACACACAGTGCGTGACACGTTTCCATTCATTTAAAGCAGTAGTACCTGATCTTTATTTTATTGTAACATTAAATTGTGTAACAGCATTGGACCAGGGGCACCTCCAGAGCTGACACGCGGTATTTTCAGCTCCAGAGATCCCCTGGTTGCAGAAATATTACTGGTTGACCTGCCGATGTGTTCCTCCCATGTTGGTAGTTCAATATGTTCGCAAAATCTCATGGGTCCTGCTGGCCAATCGGAAGCTGTAAGGTCCTCTCTTGTGGCTTCCTATTGAATGGCAATTTAAATTCCCAGGGAGAACGCTTGCAACTACACTAGGGGGTTCCCAGAGCTGAAAACAATATGGTTTAGCTCGAGCGGTGCTCCTAATTCAAATAATGTTAAAAATATATATTAAATTTAGGTGGGATTGCAGCTTTAAGTGAAAACATGTTCAAACCCCTCTGTGTTTTGTGAGTATAAAATAATTGACCAGGAGTCTAAAATGTATTTCTAGGGTCCTTTCTGACTTTCTGCCTACAATCAGAAACCCATGCCAGTAAATGCATATGTCTAAGGAAATAGGCTACTGGATTTCAAAAGACTTCACATTTACAGGAAAAAGCCTACTCCCTATCTACAATTGCCTATTCACATTCACATACTTCCATGGAATTGCAGGGATTGAGGGTGACGCCTGAGGAAGGATTCAGGAAGGGTTCCAAAAGATTTGGAAACAGGTTTCAGATAATTAAATATATAAAATATTCAATAAGTTACAAAAGTACTTTACATATTTCTTTACTGCTGTGACAGACTATGTATTTTTTCAAACAGTGTCCTTTTGGTGCATTTAACTGTATAGTGAAAAGTGCTTTCAAACAATTGTAGCCCCCTTTCCCTATGACTAAGGGAACTATGCGTGCTGATATACCTGTTGGCGTATAGAAGGCCTAAACCTCCGCTTCTGGGGGCCTGGGGTGATCTCTCCCTCTCTGTTCGTTGCAGCGCCTCCACCTATGGGGGATCCCAGCAGCGTTGGATGACTCCACATAGGACTCAAACACTATACACTGGGTATAATATAACTTCTTTACTAACACTATTATAATCAACACACCAGCAATACAGTATCCCCACACACAGTGCCTAACACCCGGAGTGGTTCCCACACAAAGTACTAAGGGTGCTCTAGGCACCTGAACACCTGGAGTCCGCAGAACAATCCCACCCAAAGTGCGAGGTAGCACTACCCAAAAGTGTTATGAATCGTTGGTGCACTTAGGATACCTGCCTGGGCACTCCTGTACCCAGGTGTCACCGTCAGCTCAACAAGATCAGTCAGGTGCCACGACGTGGGGTCTGCAAAATTCCCTCTCGCCTCACAGGTGATGATCCGCCTTGTGGGGGAGCTCCAGCAGGAGTGTCTCCCGTAGTGTCTATATGGCCTAGTCCCTGGCCGCATGGCCGTCCCTTATTACAGCGGTAATAAGGGGGGTCATCCCTATCTGGCGCCTTCCCTACAATACTGAGATACTGTGACTCAGGGCCTAGCTGGGACCAATGGGGCAATACTGGCCTAGTCCAGGGAGGCACTGCTCCCTGGACACTACCTGCTCTGTTGTCTCCCTATGCAGCACTGGCGCGCGGTCTCCGTTCGCGCCAAAACTATATCATGCTTCCCTGCTCTGCCTCAGCCCTATTGTCTGGGCTGCCCCATGTGATCCCTTATCCTGGAGGACTCTGGGACATGTAGTCTCTTACAGAGTTGATAGAAAACTCAGGGAGCACAAGCCATCGGTAAGTACATGAAAAAGAAAACACAATATAGTGCAATCCTGTCCTGAATATAGAGATGTGGGTGCTCAAAAAGTGTCCGGGGTATATAAGTCCTTAAATATAGTACAGGCTCTGGAGTGATGCTCTATTGAGGAGTGGGTTTGAGGAATAGCAGGAATAACACACCAGTCAGTTGATAATAAAGTGTCTCCTGAAGTTAACCAACAAGTGAAAAATAAATCCACTTGTAGTTAACTCATTGGAGTCAAACTAAATTAAAACTGGGGTTGCACACATAATCCAAAGTAGAAAATAAAGTTGATTGCTTACCCACTCCTGAGCCTGCAAGAGTCCCTGAGGGCGACACTACCCCTGTGGGTGATGTTATTTTGATAAATAAATTAATTTTTTTAACCACCTGGCTCCCTGGCAGTGTGCTGCTGTTTCTCTCTTCTCTCTACATTCAATCCTGTCATGAACACAGGGATAGGGGGTTTGGAATACACTCTCCAAAAACACACTCACAAGTTAGCTAAAATATACAAGCCTTGAGACCCAGACTAGGGTATGGTGTCTTAGATGAAATTGATGTAGTGGACTCTTCTGGTAGCTTGCTAGTAGTGCTCCAGCAGTTTACACCCAGTCATGCAAACAGAGACAAGAACAGGATTCCTTCCTCTAGCTAAGTTGCCACATTCCTTTGCACCATAGCGCCAGGTGTTAATTTTTGCTTTACACTGTTTAGTCCCTTACGGAGCCTGTTTTTGAGATGGCCACCGCAACTAACAGGCTGGGGATGCGCCACGCGTTCTATTGCGCATGCGCGAACACGAAATGGCGGCCTCCAAACTACGGGTTGCCGCAGAACTCCAGTGGCTCCGACTAGCCCGAAGCTTCCCCGCACCAGAGGTAAGGGTGCTCGGCTACATCCTCCCCCTGGTGGAGAATCCAACGTCCCCGCTTGGGAACAACATATACATAGAATTTATATGAACATTTATTTAATGAAAAATGCATATCAACATACAGGCATACCCCGCATTAACGTACGCAATGGGACCGGAGCATGTATGTAAAGCGAAAAGGTACTTAAAGTGAAGCACTACCTTTTTCCCACTTGTTGATGTATGTACTTTACTGCAATCGTCATATAAGTGCATAACTGATGTAAATAACACATTTGTAACAGGCTCTATAGTCTCCCTGCTTGCACACAGCTAAGATACAGGCAGGGAGCCGGTATTTCTGTTCAGGACGTGCTGCCAGGCGCATGCGCGAGCTTCTGTTTGCCTATTGGGCGACATGTCCTTACTCGCAAGTGTACTTAAAGTGAGTGTCCTTAAAGCGGGGTATGCCTGTATACAACTTACTATGTACAATAGGCATCTAAACCATATTAAACACTTCAGTGAGCACGGTTATTATGGGGGCAAACTGGCTCCGAGACAGCTGCTGAGACTCATAGTGAGGTGCCCCTAACAAATCATATGCCACTCGATTTGGAGGGCTTCTCACTCTCTGACTCCTGTGAGTCTCTTCTCCAGCATCTTCGTTGGAGAGGCTACCATTGGCTTGAGACCCTGGCCCTCTCATAAGGTGTGAACCTGCGTGAACATTGTCTCTTTTGGGAATGAAGCTCGGACTTCTTGGATTGAGTGGACGGCTTGTTGAAGCCACTGGGGTGGGTACCTGGGGCATTGGTCCACTACCCGGTACTTCTTCGGGTGGTGCCCACCTGTCTCCAGTTGAATTGGATGGATGTTCCTTCCAAAGGATCTTGAGTACTTTCCGTTACTGTATCCGAAGTTTCACTGGACTCCTCTGGGTTACTTGTCGGTACTACTGGAGATGGTTCAGGTTCGTCTTCCCACACTTGCGGAATAGGTAACAGTTGATTTTGATGCCAGACCCTTACCCTTCCATCTGCATCTCGGATACGGTATACAGGGAGGCCCGGCATCTGCAACTCTACTTCGAAGGGGTCTTCTCGCCATTGATCCGCTAACTTATGTTTCCCGGGAATTCATAGATTTCGCAGGAGAACTGTGTCTCTGGGCCAAAGTTCACGATGGCGGACCTTATGGTCATACCTCCGCTTGTTATTTTTGTTCAGCCTGGCGGTGGCTTTCTCTGCCAGCTGATATGCTCTATGGAGGTTATCCTGGAGCTGTCTTGCATACTTGTAATGTGTCATGTTCGACACTCCGTCAGTGAATACTCAGAGACGAATGTCCACAGACAGTCATGCCTTTCTGACGAACATCACGAAATTTGGGGTGTATCCGGTTGATTCATGTCCAGTGCAATTGTAAGCATGCACCAGCGGTTCGACATGCTTGCTCCAGCTGGCTTTTTCAGAGCCCCTTTTAGAGTGCCTAGCATATCTAGTAGGGTTCGGTTGAACTTTTCCGGCAGGGCGTCTCCATCAGGGTGGTAGGGAGTTGTGTGAGACTTCTCAATATTGAGCAAGTTTAGAAGACATTTTTTCCTCTCTTCTTACCTCATCTTTGTCTCTGTTTTCTCCCCCTCTTTTCCCCCTTTCATTTGTTCTTTCCCCATCTATCATTGTACCCTGTTGTCTCTTATTGTGGTGGCTTGCACCATATCCCATTCCCCATTTTTCAATTTGTGCGTTTGATGTATTTATGTACTGTATCTTTACTGGCACTGTTATGTTTTTATTGTATTATTTAGTTACTATTTAAATGTTTTTAAGCTCTATAGATTTACAGCACTTACAAAAGTCAAATTGCAATCATTATTTGACCCTATTGATGATTGCCATCAATATCCCTTTTGCCCATGTTTTATTTCAGTATACACTGTTATGCAATCACCACAGGGTACTTGCGGCCCTTCCCTCTCTATTTTTATATATAACACATCATTAATTCAATTAGGTTAATTGATTTCTAATGCTTGAGAGGGTATATGAAGTCCGTTGTAAGTGCATCAAACCACCGCCTGACGAAGCACATGCGTGTGTTTGAATCGCATTGTGGTAGAGCTATTTACTGCATCAGTACCTGTGCCATTGTAAATTGCCCAGTGCAATGTAGCCCCCTTTCCCTATGACTAATGTAACTACGGGTGCTGATATACCTGTTGGCGTACAGAAGGCCTAAACCTCCGCTTCTGGGAGCCTGGGCGATCTCTCCCTCTCTCTGTTCGGTGCAGCGCCTCCACCTATGGCGGATCCCAGCAGCGTTGGATGACTCCACATAGGACTCAATAAACACTATACACTGGGTATAATATAACTTCTTTACTAACACTATTATAATCAGCACACCCACAATACAGTATCCCCACACACAATGCCTAACACCCGGAGTGGTTCCTACACAAAGTACTAAGGGTGCTTCTAGGCACCTGAACACCCGTAGTCCGCAGAACAATCCCACCCAAAGAGCGCTACTCCAAAGTGTTATGAATCGTTGGTGCACTTAGGATACCTGCCTGGGCACTCCTGTACCCAGGTGTCACCGTCGGCTCAACAAGGTCAGTTAGGTCCCACGACATGGGGTCTGCAAAATCCCCTCTCGCCTCACAGGTGGTGGTCAGCCTCGTGGGGGAGCTCCTGCAGGAGTGTCTCCCGTAAAGTCTATAGGGCCTGGACCTGGTCCCAGGCCACAGAGCACCGTGTGGCCGTCTGTCAACGGTGCAATACTAATACAGCAGTAATAAGGGCGAGCGTTCCTATCTGGGGCCTTCCCTACAATACTGAGATACTGTGACTCAGGGCCCAGCTGGGGCCTACGGGGCAATACGGGCCTAGTCCAGGGAGGCACTGCTCCCTGGCCACTACATGCTTCGTTGACTCCCTCTGCAGCACTGGCGCGCGGTCTCCGTTCCTGCTTCCCTGCTCTGCCTCAGCCCTATTGGCTGGGCTGCCCCATGTGATCCCTTCTCCTGGAGGACTCTGGGACATGCAGTCCCTTGCGGAGCCCGTTTTGAGACGCCGCCGCAACTAACAGACTGCGGATGCGCAGCGCGTTCTATTGCGCATGTGCAAGCACAAAATGGCGGCCCCCACACTACGGGTCCGCCGCTGAGCTCCAACTAGCCTGCAGCCTCCTTTCCCCGAACCAGAGGTAAGGGGCTCGGCTACACAATGAAAGACGTACTTAAACTAGTTCACTGTTCATAGTATGCATAGCTTCACAGAGAAACTAAATTAGACCCTCCCCTGCCTATTATTCCTACACTGTGTTATGAAAGACATGCTTTACTGGGTGTATTTATATGTAAATGACTGAGCTTTTACATTCTGAAGTTATGAGTATGACGAGTTCTCCAGAAAAAAATAATGCATGAGAACCAACAAATTCTAGTGCAACACCCCTTTGGGATTACTATTAATTTAAGGGGTTAGCTGTGTGGGCCCGCACAGAGATAAACACCCCTTTCCCGTCACATGGTGCTGGGTGACTAGGCAGAATCATAGCCCTGCCCTCTTCTGCCTAGTGAAAGTGATGTCTAATATAGAGGGCAGAAGTCAGGTCGCAGGAGGAGTTGAAGAGGAGGGACCCCACTGTGAATAGTATATATAAGTTATAATATAGACGAGTTTAGGATATAGGATAAGGAACCAATTTATTATTTTAAAGTTAGCGAGAGTGCCCTACATAGATAGTGTCCCCACACTACTCTCAACATTCACATAGAGGAAGCCTATGCCTCTGCAAGCCACAGCCTCAAGGCATAGCTGGATCAGTCCAACCATAGGGTCCATATCTGTCTCTCACCCAGAAGGCCATGAGATGGCATTCAGTACCCCAGATTGGGATACTGACAGCAGACGGACAGAGAGAGAGAGAGTAGTACAAGTCCCCGGCAGGGGCCCAACGGAGATAGAGCACCACTGATGCTACCAAACAGTTAACATCAGCAGTAAAGCTTCAGCACCTCCCTAACGGGCTGAGATTGGGGCAGCTAGGGAAGATGTTACAAACAATGGACACTAATGAGGCAATTCAAGAGGTAACGAATATGTTGTGATTGAGACTTTATCAACAGTGCTTAATAAAGCTGTTGTTTGTATGAACAAAGTTCGTGGTCTCCATCATTGCATTACCAACACCCAGCCTGCATGGAGCCAGCATCCTGACCAAGTAATCAACTCTGAGAAAGCCAATTAAAGAAACATTTGATGTAAATTCCCTAAGGGCCAGAGGGGGGGGGGCGACATAATTTGACGCCGCATTGCCATGGCGATACGTCTCTAGAAGCGGTCTGAGCCAAGGTAAGTGCAGTTTACAGAGGCCTTCACCGCTTTCCCGGCACTTAATTTAAGTGCCTTCTGGAAGCGCGCAGGGCCTCTGTAAACCCCGCGCCCCTGCAGACAATCGCCCCCCAGTTGAGCGCACCGCTGATTTAAACCACAAATTCACGAATGAACCTTTAGATTTACAAAAAATAAATAAATACTTTTTTTGAGCTGAATTCAATGTTTTGGTGTCATTATGGTGATAAGTGAGGGAGAATGAGTGGCTCAGTGAGTAAAGGCACTGACTGTGATTAACAACAACAGTGAGTTTGAATCAGGAGAACTTGGTTCAATTCCCGGTGTCAGCTTCTTGTGACCTTGTGACCTTGTGTCCCTTGGGCAAGTCACATTATCTCCCTGTGCCACAAGCACCAAAAACATAGATTGTAAAATCATCTGGGCAGGGACTGTGACTGTAACATTTGTATGTGCTGCATACTGCACATTATACTGTAATTGTGAAGGCTATGAACCCCATTGGGAGTAAAGCACTATATGAAATAAAGTTATTATTATGTGTAACAGTATGATCAGATAAAAGCTTTATTTCACCTTAATTTGTATTTATTTTTCCAAAGCCAAATGTCCATCCACAACACGAGACAGAATTCATCAGCGATTAAGCCTATGACCCCTACTCACAAAGCTGCACTAAGTGTAGCGCTCATGTTAACCCAGTGTAATGTATGCATCTCTACTGCTAATGCGGATTTAAGATTAAGTCCTTTAATGTATTTTAACAAAATTGAACAACTGGGATTAAACAATTAGGTCATTTTGGATTTTAGAATTAACTGGGTCCTAATTTTCAACCTCACTCGTGTTCTATTGTTTATTCATGTACTGTAATCTGACCTGATTGTCACCCTGCAATTGATTGGATTGCATAACATACACAAGCAAGTAGAATACAGCTCTGAAGTCTTTTCTGAGTTGTTACCTATGACTCAATAATACATTATGATTACAGTCTATCACAGGAGTGGGCAACTCCAGTCCTCAAGGGCCACTAAAAGGTCAGATTTTCAGGATATACCTGCTTCAACACAGGTGGCTCAATCAGTGGCTCAGTCGAAGACCGCTCCTTCTGTGCTGAAGCAGGGATATCCTGAAAACCTGACCTGTTGGTGGCCTGGCGTGGTCCACCCCTGGCCTATCATCTTTGCATTGTTTCACAATGCAGTGAGAAGCCCTTAAAATGTTGAAATATTTAATGCACCCTTTTGTCTTACAGTAAGTCTGAGCTCTTTGCTCTTCCACTTGCAGCCCTTGATCAGGGCCGTCTTAACAGCATTATAGGCCCCCGGGCAAAGAAGTGCCCTGGGCCCTGCAAAATTTCTCTCACGAATGCAGACATGCCAACTCTCCGCTACAAGTCGTAATTTTTCTCCTTCTTAGCGGGAGATTTGAATGTTGAGGCGGGTGATTGGAAAATTAGTCTTAAATTCTGGTCTGGACATAGATTAGCATGGGGCCCCTGTGCTCGTGGAGCTCCTGGGCAACTGCCCAGCGTGCCCATGTGTTAAAACGCCACTGCCCTTGATGTGGTCCTGGGACTCTCTGCTCCTGCTTATTTCATACTAGTTGCTTAAGCAGCTAAGAGGAGTTTTTCATACAAACTCACTTGTAAAATACGGTAATATAAAATATATATGGCACAGATGTTATAATTGCTGCAAAATGTTGAACTTTAATGTCTTTAAATGCATCAAAAATTAAATTGCAATAACCTTGTGGCCCTTCTACACCTAAATGTTTCCTGATCTGGCCCCTTTGGAGAACTGGTGAAAGAGCCATGTCAACATAATCAGTCTATTATAAGCATTCTAGCATTGTTCATTTACTAGGTGTGCTGGGCTGAAATACATCACATGGTATACACAGTAGATGCTATGGGAAAATAAAAAGATGGTTGTTACTTACAGTAATAATCTCAAGTACTTCGATCTTGCTGACTTCACCATTCCTGTCAACATCAAACAGGGAAAAGGCCCACTCTAATTTGAGGCTAGTTTTCCCAGAAGAGGTGAGATGAAGTGCAATGATGTACTCCCGGAAGTCCAATGTGCCATCTTCGTTGGTGTCAAAGCTACGGAAAACATGTCTGGCATAGGTCTTAGGGTCAGAGTTGGGGAAGAAATTGGCATAGATCTTCTCGAAGTCTGCGCGGGTAATCTTGCCATCGGGACATTGCTTCTTAAAACTCTCATACCACTTGAAGAGCTCTTCCTCTGAATACTTTGTGTTCATCTTCAGATCATCCAGGATCTCTTTGGACAGAGCTCCACTCTTACTGTTTCCCATGGTTGAGCTGCTCTTTTTCTCCTTTCTCTTACTGTATATCACTTCACTTATTGTAGGATACTCTATTTCCTACTTCTGTCTTCTTTCTTCTCGTAATAACCTTTTTTTCTTTACGGTACGTTGGTTTTCCACCTGTGTAACGTCCCCCTGATCCAAACTGGTGAAGATGGGAAGATTATATGTGTCTTCTTTTATAGACTCTCAGATTACTGAAGGCCAACCCCTTCTTATCTACCTCTCTAGTGTGTTTGAGAAAAGGGCTTAGTGATGCTTGTATCTTTATATTGAAGGAAGATTTCTATTCTGAGCTGATTTTAACTCAAGTCTTTCGTTTTAGCCGGATGTTCTGTTATTTCTCTGATATACACAAATTTTCTCTAATTACTTCCTTTCTCTATGTAAACTGTGATCGTATCAAATAATTTTGTTCACAAAATGGACAAGAAAAGTTTAATGAATGACCACTGTTAATTCCATCAACAAATCGTACAAATATCTCTATAGCATGGCTTTCTTATTATACATGTCATACTGGACAAGATAAATAATATGCATGTAATACATAAAAATCAGTAACATATCAGATTGCTATACATGCTGAATACTCTTCGTCCTACAGTTTTGTAAATGTATCACTCTAGCACCATAAACCATCAGAAAAGATAAACAAATAAAAGCATCTGCATGTTTTCCCCCCGTACCCCAAACTTGCTTAATTCACCCAATTATTACATGTCATGGGATAGTATGACTGCAGACACAGATTCTGGGTAATGACATGCAAATGGCACACATGCAATTTTCTAGTTCTCTATCAATTATACAAATTGATCCCTTAAAGCTATTACCAGATGTATTAAATACATTGTAAAGCAAAGCCTGGTGTAAAGAAGAATAGAATGATAAAACCCAGTCAGAGACAGCTAGTAGTGGTTGTAATCCCCATATAACAAGTATATGATAGCTAAATACAAGTAAGAAAATCCCTCTATTGTACAAAGTACAGCAACGACCAAGAAGCCATGAGAGTTTCTCCGTGTCTACCATAGGTCCTCCACCTCTGTCTCATTCACCCCTTTGTGATGTCATACACATGTGATTACACTACAGACAAGGACCCAGATCCACAAAAGGGAGCTAAGATTTAGCACACTTTTTCTCCTATTGATATGAATGGGAGCTAAGGCGGGCTAAAGCTTAGCACCCTTTTGTGGATCTGGGCCACGGGTGGGTAATGACATGCACATGTGCAGATTGAGCATGTCACTATTTAGCTTCCTATCCATTTTAAACATGGATTCCATAAAGAACACACACACAGTCCCTGCAAGCTCAAACCCCAGGGGTATACCTTGAAGTGGTTCCAGGTTTTTAAAGCTTTGGCCAAAGGATTAACTAATGACCGTTACTTATGAGAAGAATAACAGATAGTATTTCACTTAATAACCTGTCATATTGGATGTAGCATTGGGGCTTCTTGTCTTTTGTTTGGATTCCATAAAGCTTTTATCTGCAGTATTGCACATAGTAAAGAATCACTTAAACACAACTAGTTCACCCTTTGTATTCATGTCTTGTCTGGTTACTGATTCTACATTGTGAAGCTGGGAGTGGCTGAGCAGAGCAGACACAATACGGTCTAACCACTGTATATGACATGACAACTGGGTGAGTGAAGCAACCTTGAGGGAGGTTCTTTGTCTTTGATGTACTGTGTATGTTGGCGAACCTGTAACCTTATTGAGTCTGGTAGCAACCACTTCCAGCTTCACAATGCAATTGCACTGAGTGCTTAAGCCATTGTAGAATCCTGCACGTTTCTCTGTACTCTACTTTTGACTAGTTCTAATTAGAAAAGATTTTTGGAGGGTCTCTTAAAATGGCTATTTGTAGGGTTTTCCTTTTAAAAATTCAAAAATTGCCCAAGAATAATTTGTTTCTGAACACATTTGTTTAGTTGAATTGGACTAACATTTTTTTCCACTAACTGCTGTTAAAATACATTTATTTCCGCATGCTTATTTTTGTGTACCTCAAGTCACGCCGTTTTACCCCAGCACATTTCATATTTCATAAGAAAATAATATCATAGCAAATGACTGAGTATTAGTTATCATAGAGAGCATGCGTAGTACATTTAAATTAGAAAATGTCACGCAATAAAAGTAGCACACATCTGTTATCTGCCTTTCTAATGCACAATTAGTTCAATGAATTGTTACAATTGCTACAATTAGTTCAAATTATGCATGTCATATACTTGTCTTGGATAACCCTAACTATGTTGAATGATGGTACAGAACTGATGTCATAAGTCATTTAAATGGACTTTGTATGCTACTGATTGGCTGTTGAGACGCCAATATTCTCTTTCATAATTAACGTCCAATGAAACCTGCACTTGGAAACTCAATGCTGGTGGAAGAAATAACAACATTCATTTTGATAATGAAGGTAAAGTTGCTTTCTACACAAAGATCGGTGGTTTGTTCCTGGAAAATATATCTAGTACCCATGTATATGTGGTAAACATATTACTTGTAGACAATTGGCGTCATCACATCCTTCTAAATGCAATTAGAAAAGTACTGTTTATCTTTTATTTCTAGTGCCACATGCTTAATCTGCTTGTCCTTATTGATCTGTCACTAAAGAGGAATTAATGTCACTCCTTATCCATCGGTCAGACTAAGGTGAGGAGTTCACTCCCCCCTTCCTGCTGTTTTTATATTATGAGCTGCAACTAACCACATTCACTGCAAGGGGGCAAATATTACATTGCATCGGCCTCTGCTAGCAGAGAGGTTGAAACCATCTTACATTACAGTACCTTCCTGCTCCATAGGTAACAAACCTAAAGTCATAAAGTCCAAAAACAATATGGTCAATTTTTTACTTATGTAACAACTCCACCTTTAGGAGGAGTTAGGAAGGAGTTACATCACAAGCATTAAGTCCCAATAGAATGGGACTTAACCCAATTTGAACAATATCATTACAATATTGTATGCTTGATATGTAACTCCTCGTCACGTACGGCACACCAGTGAGCACATGACCTGCATACGGGACAAGGGTTAATACACAGCTCTCACTTTTCACCTTCCGGAAGGGTCCCTCAAATGAACAATATCTCCCCTCAATCCGTCCCCATATACCATCTGTCACGAACAGCACACAAGTGAGCACGTGACTTACAGTAGATATGCAACCAGGGTTAATACACACCGCAAGCCAACTCACCTTTCCCCGGCGCAAGGTACTTTCAATGAGTTTCTATTAACCCCTTACACAATTGGCAATCAGATCTATACACTGCCACCACCCAAGAATTATGCAAAAATATGTAATTAATATATCTGCCAGGCTCTTCAGTCCCTGTTTATAACAGAAAAAACTATGCACTTAACACACCCTAATCTGTTGTAGCAAAATGTGTCCAAAAATGTAAATACGCTCTCCAGAGCGTACAACAGTTCATTCAGAGCCCCAAAGCATCACTTATTAAATGTTTATATATATATATATATATATAAATACAGTGCTTAGATTACAGAAAAAGGATTACCAGAACATACAATTACAATAAATGCAGGACAGTTTCTTAAAATAACAGGATAAAACATAAAACAGAAATCTCTATACATTACATTTACACAGGTCAGGATTTTCTCCCAGAGAGGTCACTGGCGTAGTAAATATGAGAAATCACCTGTTTGGTCCAAAACACGCCTCTGTTGAAATCTGATTTTCATAATACCTTGCAAAGACTTATGTATTAGTTTTTTTCCCCATTGAAACAACATATGCCCACCCCTGTCGTAAATCAACTGCGAGATTGACGGTTTTATGACAGAGTAAAAATACGAAGTTTAAGTTTTGTCTCAATATATAAAGGCACTCATAACTGCCTTTCTCTAATACTTAGACACACGCAGAGTCATATCACTAGATTCAGGCGGTCATGATGGACGTAACGAGACTAATCACGACTGTCTTGCTCCTAAATTTGAGTGACAAATGGATATCTGTCCCATGCAGTGTGTGGTCTCATTACATGCCACTCTGTGCCACGATTACAGATATATAACTCTTAGTATTTACAGTAGATGATATCACATGATATTCTAATTTTTAATAAAGTCCTCCAATGAAGGCATAACCTGTGTGTCACCTCTTTCTGTAATGCACCCCGTAATCATTCACAAATGTTTAGTTTTATGTTTAGTTTTCTTTGAGGCTGACAGAATAGTCTCCGGTTATCGATTAGTACCTTCTAAACAACACATGTCACTTCTAGTGGACCATCCATGATAGGCCCCCCTCCCAATTAAGTCCTCTTTGAAGGCCAGCACAGACCCAGGAAAAGTCTTGACCTGTCATAAACCCAATATATCGTATTTTTAACCTTAAACTGTTGCTACATTAACCCCTGAAGCACCAGATTGATTAAAATATATAATATCTCATAATATTATCATGACACCACTTCCTAACTCCTTCTATAGGAACTCCTCAAATTGCAAGATGACACAGATTGGGCAAAACTGGAACAATGGGAGAATTCACTAAAGGTCGATAAATACAAAAATTAGCTTTATTGCATATGGCGAGCATTAAAAGTTTTTTTTTTTTTACCATGGTGCTAGGTCAGCATTATCTTTAGTGGCAGTATATGCAATGAGGAATTAACAGCTAATTACTGATTCACATGTTTCTCACCAACTACAACAACTGGTGATATTGGGCTCCCACTAAAAAATAACGTCATATTATATCAACTCCCCAGGCGGGCTTTAGGCCTATCTTGCCTTTGTATATAATAGCCACTAAAGACACAGACAAGATAAGACTAGCCAACCTAGAATAGGTGTTAAAAATACACAATATTAACCATGTAGAACTTAGGAACCCCTTAGAAGCCCAAGGGACATGTTAGTCATGGTTCACCTATGGCTAGTTTGCCACTTGTGCTACTAAAGGCTTAATATTTGCACATATGGCTGTTATGTTTTTTGTGTTTTATCTGTAGGGTGTTGTATCGGTGCACATGTCCACACTGCGTGCACATGCACATATGCTTTCCAAAGCTCTGCGCTTGGGGAGACAGGGAAAATTAATTTGTAAGCGCGCTGAAGGGTCATATGACCCTTCAACAATGAATCACACAGCACCACTCACCATATATACATATATATATACACACACATATACAGTCAGACAATAGGGCAAACATAGGCACCATGTCATGTGAGATACAAGGGGGAAAAAACATTTATGGGAACAGCGTGACTGCTACTATTATAAATAGACCTCTCCCGGTGCCAGCACTGACACGCCCTGATCCAGGCAATGACACGCCCCGTCCTTTATGTGGCACGCCCCTCTGCTTGCGCTCGCAAATTGCTGCAGGACAGGCAAGCGCTCATGCTCAGAGTTGGTGACGTCATGGCTCTCAAGCATGAGCGCGCGTCGCTGCGCCGTGGCCGCAGCCAAACTTTCTTGTTGGCTGCTCAGCCAGTTGCCTTGGCAACACCCTTTTTTCCAGTAAGATGGTCTGCCGTTCCTCCCCTTGCTAGTTGGCATAGTCCTAGCCTTATTTCCTGCTTGCCCAGGCTAGCATGCTTTCTTTTAGATCCAGCAGCCATCTTGGAGCAGTCACCTCTCCTACTCCACTGGTAAAGCCATTGTAATTTACCTATCCCTATATCTTGCATTATCCCACTGCCATCCTAGCTCCCTTTCCCCTCCATTGCTCCCATGCCCTCAGTACCTTTCCCCCCTTTTATTTTATGTTGTTGCCCAAAATAAACACCAGCAAATAAGAAGATTCCCTTGCTTGGTATATGGGGTTAAGTTAAGCTGCCTGCCTCTACTCACTTGCCACAGTGAGCTTGAGTCAGAACAGTTGCATATTATTTTGTGCAGATAGAGTCATTTAGCCGTGATATTTATGCACTACTTTTCTTGGTTCACATTAACTTACTGAGACTTCTGTGTTGAGCAGCACTGCCCTTTTGGTATAACATTTTGTTACTTTAATATTTATACTGGCAGTCCTCGTTTTACAACGCTTCGTTTTACAACGAATGGCTTATCCAACGCTCTGCAATGCATACCTATGTTCATTTTTACAATGCCAAAACGGCTTATCCAACGCTCTTACGATGCTTTGCAACGTTTTTATGTGTATGTGTGTATATATATATATACACACATACACATAAACAATGTTGCAAAGCGTCGTAAGAGCATATATATAATATTATATTACACTATATAATATTATATTATACTATTTAATATTATATATATATATATATATATATATATATATATATATATATATATATATATATAATACAGTATATACACTATATAATTTATGTGTGTGCTGCGTATCTTGTTGCCTGCGTAAAATATTTGGTGTATTTTAGTGTTAAAAAATACCTTCAGGAACGGAACCTTTCATTTAAACAGTGTTCCTATGGGAAAACGTGTTTCGCTTTACAACGTTTCGCTATCTAACGCCTATTTGAGTAACACATTGTGTCGAATAACCGAGGACTTCCTGTACACTGTTTATCACCTATTTTATATTTGAAGTCACTTGTGCTTGTTTTTTTACACTTGTTGGGGCCAGGATTCTGCCTAGTCACCTGGCACCACGTGATGGGGAAGGGGGGTTACTACTCTGTGTGGGCCCACATAGTTAACCCCTGAAGGTCATAGTAATCCCAAAGGGGAGTTACACATATATAGTGACATTTGCTACACTGCATTGCATATTATGTTAGAAGATTTTTCACACCACATCTTTCAACATAATACAAATGTTGCCTGTTCTGTTTATACAAACTGTATGGCGAAAATGCCAAAAATGTATGTTTAATAAGATTACACTGGCGACACACTTTATTCGAGCTCGGCTAGTCCCACGAATTCGGGTATACCCGGGTGTATTGAGGTTTGTGACTGTTTTCTGCCCGAGTGCATTGAGGTATTTTCCAGGCAGGGATTGAAGCATTTTATTCCCCCTGGCTGCAATACTGCACAGTATATATATATATATACTGCATTACAATTCATGAATTTATGCCATCTGGTAGACACGCGAAGCATTGCAGCCTATTAAATCCTAATCATTATCATTTAACAGATCAGCCGCCCATCAGCCAGGCATGAACCCAGGCTGGGAAGGCAAACACAACGGGGCTTGTCAGAGGTGAGGAGCGGCGCATTCCAGGTATCTGCCAGGTACATACTGGGTATTTGCTCGAATAAAGTGTGTCGGTGCAGTAAAGTAGTTGTACAATAAGGGTGGGCACCTGTTTTGGTTCTAAAAATCTTGTATGTTTTGGATGTGGTTTTTGCTCCAAATTTTTGGGGGGGTTTGGTTCTAGTTTTGCTAAAACTGGATTTATTTATTTTTACCAAATTCTGAAACTAAAAAAAATAGAGTCATGAAAATAACAAATAAAATACAAAAAAAAAACCTTTTTTTTTAAAAAAAAAGTACAAATTCATAAAAACAATTAGGAAACTAAAATATCATAATTAAAAAAACGAAAATAATTTAAAAAAAGCTATGGCGGGAAACACCTGGAGATGGGCGCTGATAGTGTTCTGGTTTTGGTAATAAATAATTCGGGGGTTTTGATTTAAAAAAAAAAAAAAATCTTAAGTGTTTTGATTTTGTATTTGTTTTTGGAATATACGGTTCTGATGGGTTCTGATTGTACACACCCAGTTTTGCCCATCTCTTCTAGTTGCAAACTCTGATATCCCCAAATATAATTTCCGCTCAGTGATACAAAATCACAACATGTTCTGTGCCATGGAGCAAAATAAATAAACAGGAAATCAAAACCAACGAATGTAAATAGACAATGGCTGGGAATAAAAAGAAGAAAGGGATGCCTTACAGCAGATAGGGTAAACATGTCAAAGCCTTTTCCTCTTCTTTAGTACATTGCTTTCTGTCATTATTGTGGCTGCTTCTTTGTCTTCTTTTCATGTTCTTGCCTAATGGATTTGACTTGTACATCCTTTGCATGGGACTGATCAATGTAGTGCTCTTTGCCGCCATGGGCTGAGATCTACAAAGAGGCTTTGGTGGGAATTATACTAGAGGTCAGTTTCATTAGTATATGCTGCATCTGGTCAACTAGCTTTCAAATGGCCAGAGAGGTGCTTAGCATCGGCTGACCTCACTCAGGCAGAGGTGTCTTCGAAGGCCTCTTAACTGTAAGGAATTAGGTCATGTTGCAGTGGCTGATGGGACAGTTTGAGATTCAGCATAGCCACCTGCACTTAAGTGAATGATACAGAGACCTGACATGTAACTGCTGGTCGCAGACGAACATCTTTATAAGGAATATTCGTATTAGATTTGTTGTGGTTGTATAAAAATGAAGTGACCAGCTAAAAGCTGTATCTTTGCAGAACAATTGGGTTCCATTGCATATTTCCACTGTTTGTTTATATCTATCTATCTATCTATCTATCTATCTATCTATATATATATACTATAAAAATACTAAGTGCGCAAATTAACACAATAAACAATAAAATATAGTAACAATTGCTGCCTAAGTGTTACACTATACACAGTAGCAATATATGGGGGGAAAAGGGGGAAACACAGGCACAAATTGTTAGCTAGACAGTTAAAATATGAGCATTTCTTAGACTGGGGCCAATAATGGAATCCTTGATTGAGTTCTCTGAAATAAAAAAATGGAAAGAGACAAGATATGGTGAAGTACGTTTTTGTATTCGTTACTGCGCAAAAATAGATCGCTACTTACAAAGTAGCAGATGTTTTAGGCATGTAGGATATAAAATCCTCTCCGTCCTGCTGCCTGGAGTGACGGTCTGCCTCCTCTCCACGTGGAGCACCGAGATTCTCCGTAGTGTGGTTCCTCCGTCTGCAGCTACCTTCCTGATCTCCCTGGTTCCTCCTCTGGTCCCGCGAGACAACAGTGGTGACGTCACTCGGTTGAAATTGCAACCGGAGCGCTGGGGAGTAATGTCCAATGAATGTGGATATTATCAGGAGGTGAATATTAAATTCTGGGGATAAGGAGAGCTATAGAAATAATCAAAAGCCTCCACCCTACACGTTTCGTCCTGGTGCTAGGACTTCATCTGGGGAACTATATATATATATATATATATATATATATATATATATATATATATATATAATACAGTGCATAAAGTATAAATCAACAGTGATCTTACACTGAAGTACAATGATGTGATAGTTACAACTACTGGGACTACTGTCAACTTTAGTTGCCATTTCCCTCTGTAAGCTAAACAGCAAAGAAAGATACACAATCCTTTTCTACCCATACAGGACACTACCGCTACAAACACTCCCATAAAGGTTCAAGCACAGTTAAAAATCATTGCCTATAGCACCTTAAGATACCCCTTGGGAAAGCAACATACAGGTCTGCACTTTGCAAGAGCCTCTGATTCCAGTTACCCAAAGTACTTGAAGAAACCATAGTCGGTATGTTAGACTTCCATGCATGAGTATTTCCAGAGGGTTATTCATGTAATGATGTCATTGCAATGTGCTTCAAGTCAAGGGAACACAAGCCTTATGGACAAGAGGCAGTTTGTCTGATGAAACGGGTAGGGCTAGATGTGCTGTGGATGTCCTAGGGTTGATCCGTGACTTGACCTATATTCTACACTGAGTGAGCGGCGAAATCAGCTGTTCTGCTGCATCCGCCTCCCCGGTTGAAACCAGGGACATCTGGTGGTGTGTTCCCGGGGGAAGAGTTTGTGCAGTGACTGACGTCGCGAGTTCCTGCTGGACGGAGGCTCACGAGGGTCAGGTCGGACCTTGCAGAGCAGTGGAGCGGAATCATGTCTATTATTCGGAGCATGAGTATTGATCTCATAACATGCTTTTATACTATCTTTGTTTGTGAGTTTAACTTATGAGTTTTTGTAATATTAAATTCATTTATTTACAGTAATGCACTAGGATTGGGCGCTTTTTTCTTTTTTTCTATACAGGTTTGAAAGGGGAGTTCGTTGTGCCCTATAAGAAGGCTGACTGGTTCCTGTATAGTGCATTTTTTCTGTATTGGACTGCTATTTCCATGGACTTATAAGGACACATTCATATTGCTTACAATTTTTACATTTTTTTAAATATATTTTTTGGAGTCACTTTATTCACTTTTTGATTTTTCCTTATAAATTCGGTTCATAATATTTACATTTTTATAGTTTTACTCCCATTCATTTGAAACATTTATGGAATATGGTATAGTGGCATCCACAGCACATTTCCCCCCCCTTTCCCACCTCCCCCCCCTCCCCCCCCTCCCACCCTCCCCCCCCTCCCCCCCTCCCCTTTCCCCCCTCCCCTTTCCCCCCTCCCCTTTCCCCCCCACCCTTTCCCCCCCCTCCCCTTTCCCCCCTCCCCTTTCCCCCCCCTCCCCTTTCCCCCCCTCCCCTTTTCCTCCCCTTCCCCCCCTCCCCTTCCCCCCCTCCCCTTCCCCCCCTCCCCTTCCCACCCCTCCCCTTCCCCCCCTCTCCTTTCCCCCCTCCCCTTTCCCCCCCCTTTCCCCCCCTCCCCCCCTCCCCCCCTCCCCTTTCCCCCCCCCTCCCCTCCACTCCACTCCCCTTCCCCCCCCCTCTCCCCCCTCCCCTTTCCCCCCCCTCCCCTCCACTCCACTCCCCTTCCCCCCCCACTCTCCCCCTCTCTGCTCCCCTTTCCCCCCCCTCATCGTATTACATTTTATTCCATCTTTCTTTTCAACATTATTATCCAACCTTTACAACAAATAGTCACCTATTGTTCCACCATTTATACATAATACTACCTATTACGCACTTACATCCCGGGCAACGCCGGGTCTCTCAGCTAGTTATATATATAATATAACATAATAAATAATATATTATATAGTATAATATAATATTATATAGTATAATATTATATATATATATACGCTCTTACGACGCTTTGCAACGTTGTTTATGTGAATGTGTATATATACACACATACACAACGTTGCAAAGCATCGTAAGAGCGTTGGATAAGCCATTTTGGCGTTGTAAAAATGAATATAGGTATGCATTGCATAGCGTTGGATAAGCCATTCGTTGTAAAGCGAAGCGTTGTAAAACGAGGACTGCCTGTATTATGGTATTTATTGATTGATTTATAGTCAGTAGAATTTATACTATTGTAACTATGCTGTAAAATGGATTAAAGTCATCTCTCCTGCTGACAGTAAGGCCTGGTAAGTTATGGGCATGCCAGCAGTAATTATGGAGGTTTGCCCTCACACCCTGGTGAGGTGCCCTATGTATGGATGGGAGTGGCCACATACTCTGAATCCATGATTAGTGATGTCAGAGTTGTGCCTGCCAACAGAGAATACATAAGGCACAACACTGCTCAAAAGTTAGATCATCAGTGGAGTTCAGTAGAGTTGGTAGTAGATGATGAAACAAGGAGCAAGTCTGAGTACAGACTTGGGAGGAGACAGCTCATAAGACTGTGACCAGGGACCTGGCACAGGGAATATCTCCCTAAGGGGAGATAGGGAATCCACCAATTTGGGAAAGGACACCTTTCAGAGGGAAGTGCGGTGAATATGAGCGGCTGAGTACAACCGCTGTGAGGGGCAGCTGGCCGACCGCCTTGCAATAAAGATGATCTTGTTCAATCATACCCTCGTGTGTAAGTGTGGAGTGATTACACAGAGGAGTGCACCACAGAGGAGTTCCTCACCAGGACCATCCACAAGCGGACGCTGGGATCCTGATGAGGTGGAGGCGCTGCACTGGATATAGGTAGGACTCAAGCACACTACCTCAGCTGCCTGTCTGGGTTGGCATTCCCCACACAACATCATGCGGGAGACTCAGGAGTCCTGTTGCCAACAGGTGCACCACCAGACACTACACTGTAATGGGGGCTGGTTAGACCACAGGGGCCAATGTGAGATTGGGTGGGTCAGGCCAGGCCAGAAAATCCGTTACACTATATACTGATATATATATTATATAAGTTTATTCATTTATTATTTTTTGTTTTATTTATTGTTATCACTCATCACTTAAGCGCAGTCCTTATTTGTGTGTGTGTGTGTATATGTGTATGTGTGTGTGTGTGTGTGTGTGTGTGTGTGTGTGTGTGTGTGTGTGTGTGTGTGTGTGTGTGTGTGTGTGTGTGTGTGTGTGTGTGTGTGTGTGTATATATGTATATGTATATATATATATGTATATGTATATATATATATATATATATATATGTATATATATATATGTATATGTGTATGTGTGTGTGTGTGTGTGTGTGTGTGTGTGTGTGTGTGTGTGTGTGTGTGTGTGTGTGTGTGTGTGTGTGTGTGTGTATCCCAAAAAAAAAACTAGGTGCGCAATCTATCACAATGAAACCAGAAAATGTACCATTGAAATGCTGCCATGGTGTATGAACTATACACAATAGTACTATATATGAAATAAAAAAGAGAAAAACACAGGCGCAAAATGATGGTATACAGCTAATAAATTGATTAGAGTAGGGACATTGTAGGTAACCATGAATTGGAGTCTAAAGTAGCAGATAAATCAGGCATGTAGGATACATATAATCCTCTCCCTCCAGCTGCTCGGCGGTCTGTCCTGGCTCCACGTGGGACGATGAGTCTCCGCGCGTTGGTACGGGTCTGTCCACAGCTGCCTGCAGGTTTCTCCCTGCTAGCCCTCAGTATCGCGAGATCGCAAGTATGACGTCACGTTGTAAAGGTCCGTCAGCGGCGACACAGGGAATATTGCCAACACAGAGTGTCCTTTGTGTATATAACGACTGGTGCTCCAGAGAGTAGGGAAAGCTATAGAAATATTCTTTAAGCCTCCACCCTACGCGTTTCGTCTTAATGAAAAGACTTTGTCTATATATTGGGACGACTGACAACTTTAGTTGCCATTTCCCTCGGTAAGCTAAACAGCAAAGAAATATACACAATTCTTTTCTACCCATACAGGACACTACCGCTACAAACACTCCCATAAATGTTCAGGCACAGTTAAAAACATTGCCTACAGCACCTTAAGATACCCCTTGGGAAAGCAACATACAGGTCTGCACTTGGCAAGAGTCTCGGATTCCAGTTACCCAACTTACATGAAGAAACCACAGTCAGTATGTCAGACTTCCATGCATGAGTATTCCCAGAGGGTTATTCATGTAATGATGTCATTGCAATGTGCTTCAAGTCAAGGGAACACAAGCCTTATGGACAAGAGGCACAGCTCTTTACACACTATTTTGAAATGTGGGATTGAAATTGTTTATAAGACACTGGTCAAAGTGGCTTCAAAAATGAAGTGGTGCAATGCCTGACATAAAAAGAAATCTAAACCTATGCAACCATAGGACAAAGCTCTTTGTGCTGTGTTTCATTTAATGTAGCCAACAAAAGGGGAAATGGGGTAATATGACCTTTTATTGAAGCGAGAAAAAGCATTTAAAAAGCACATATACCCTGAAAACATCCGGTTTAATAAAAGGCATCATACTACCATTTTTGATTTGCCTTTTCGTTACATAAAATCAATATGACTACAATTCGCAGCATAAAGGCGAGAGTCTCGTTTATATAGCCCAACGAAGTGTGCAAATACAAAAAAGTACCGGTGCTCCTGGTTTGTTAATGAAAATAAGTTGCGGTGCTCGGGCTGACCAATTACCATCACCCTTCAACCACTAATAACAGAATAGTGCTTCAGCGCAGTAGGGCAGGGGCGCTCAACTCCAGACCTCAAGATCCCCCAACCCGTCAGGATTTCAGGATATCCCTGCTTCAGCACAAGTGACTCAATCAGTCCCTGCTTCAGCATAGGTGGCTCAATCAGTCCCTGCTTCAGCACAGGTGGCTCAATCAGTGTCTCTATTCGACTGAGCTACCTGTGCTGAAGCTGGGATATCCTTAAAACCTGCCCTGCTGGGTGAGGTCTTGAGGACTGGACTGCAGTAGTGCACAATGCTTTTGAACAAGGGGCGAAACTCTTTAGACGCCATTTTTAAATGCTTTCTTTTACAATTAGAATACTATATTATGGTTATAATTAGTGGTGACACTAGTGACTGGTGTGCCCAAGTGCAGGTAACCAAAAAAAACCTACCCACTTCTTCCTCCTCCCCCCACGGGACCCTACCTGCAAGGTGGAGAGTGCCTTACCCGGCGGCGGCGGCGGCGGCGGGAGTACACCGATTGCGGACGTTGGGCCTAACGTCCGTGTTAGGACTGCCTGGGTGGGCACCCTTTGTCGCCGGGTAAGGCCCCTCACCACAGGTATGGACTAGTAGAAGGGGGGATGGGGACAGAGAGAGAGAGACCTGTAGAACTGCCGAAATCCTGTTCCGGCTGCTAATATAAGTGCTAGAACACTGTTCCGGCTGCTAATATAAGTGCTAGAACACTGTTCCGGCTGCTAATATAAGGGCTAGAACACTGTTCCGGCTGCTAATATAAGTGCTAGAACACTGTTCCGGCAGCTAATATAAGTGCTAGAACACTGTTCCGGCTGCTAATATAAGTGCTAGAACACTGTTCCGGCTGCTAATATAAGTGCTAGAACACTGTTCCGGCTGCTAATATAAGGGCTAGAACACTGTTCCGGCTGCTAATAGAAGGGCTAGAACACTGTTCCGGCTGCTAATATAAGGGCTAGAACACTGTTCCGGCTGCTGATATAAGGGCTAGAACACTGTTCCGGCTGCTGATATAAGGGCTAGAACACTGTTCCGGCTGCTAATATAAGGGCTAGAACACTGTTCCGGCTGCTGATATAAGGGCTAGAACACTGTTCCGGCTGCTGATATAAGGGCTAGAACACTGTTCCGGCTGCTAATATAAGGGCTAGAACACTGTTCCGGCTGCTAATATAAGTGCTAGAACACTGTTCCAGCAGCTAATATAAGTGCTAGAACACTGTTCCGGCTGCTAATATAAGTGCTAGAACACTGTTCCGGCTGCTAATATAAGTGCTAGAACACTGTTCCGGCAGCTAATATAAGTGCTAGAACACTGTTCTGGCTGCTAATATAAGTGCTAGAACACTGTTCCGGCTGCTAATATAAGTGCTAGAACACTGTTCCGGCTGCTAATATAAGTGCTAGAACACTGTTCCGGCTGCTAATATAAGGGCTAGAACACTGTTCCGGCTGCTAATATAAGGGCTAGAACACTGTTCCGGCTGCTAATAGAAGGGCTAGAACACTGTTCCGGCTGCTGATATAAGGGCTAGAACACTGTTCCGGCTGCTAATATAAGTGCTAGAACACTGTTCCGGCTGCTGATATAAGGGCTAGAACACTGTTCCGGCTGCTGATATAAGGGCTAGAACACTGTTCCGGCTGCTGATATAAGGGCTAGAACACTGTTCCGGCTGCTGATATAAGGGCTAGAACACTGTTCCGGCTGCTGATATAAGGGCTAGAACACTGTTCCGGCTGCTGATATAAGGGCTAGAACACTTTTCCGGCTGCTGATATAAGGGCTAGAACACTGTTCCGGCTGCTGATATAAGGGCTAGAACACTGTTCCGGCTGCTGATATAAGGGCTAGAACACTGTTCCGGCTGCTGATATAAGGGCTAGAACACTGTTCCGGCTGCTGATATAAGTGCTAGAACACTGTTCCGGCTGCTGATATAAGGGCTAGAACACTGTTCCGGCTGCTGATATAAGGGCTAGAACACTGTTCCGGCTGCTGATATAAGGGCTAGAACACTGTTCCGGCTGCTGATATAAGGGCTAGAACACTGTTCCGGCTGCTGATATAAGGGCTAGAACACTGTTCCGGCTGCTGATATAAGGGCTAGAACACTGTTCCGGCTGCTGATATAAGGGCTAGAACACTGTTCCGGCTGCTGATATAAGGGCTAGAACACTGTTCCGGCTGCTGATATAAGGGCTAGAACACTGTTCCGGCTGCTGATATAAGGGCTAGAACACTGTTCCGGCTGCTGATATAAGGGCTAGAACACTGTTCCGGCTGCTGATATAAGGGCTAGAACACTGTTCCGGCTGCTGATATAAGGGCTAGAACACTGTTCCGGCTGCTGATATAAGGGCTAGAACACTGTTCCGGTTGCTGATATAAGGGCTAGAACACTGTTCCGGCTGCTGATATAAGGGCTAGAACACTGTTCCGGCTGCTGATATAAGGGCTAGAACACTGTTCCGGCTGCTGATATAAGGGCTAGAACACTGTTCCGGCTGCTGATATAAGGGCTAGAACACTGTTCCGGCTGCTGATATAAGGGCTAGAACACTGTTCCGGTTGCTGATATAAGGGCTAGAACACTGTTCCGGCTGCTGATATAAGGGCTAGAACACTGTTCCGGCTGCTGATATAAGGGCTAGAACACTGTTCCGGCTGCTGATATAAGGGCTAGAACACTGTTCCGGCTGCTGATATAAGGGCTAGAACACTGTTCCGGCTGCTGATATAAGGGCTAGAACACTGTTCCGGTTGCTGATATAAGGGCTAGAACACTGTTCCGGCTGCTGATATAAGGGCTAGAACACTGTTCCGGCTGCTGATATAAGGGCTAGAACACTGTTCCGGCTGCTGATATAAGGGCTAGAACACTGTTCCGGCTGCTGATATAAGGGCTAGAACACTGTTCCGGCTGCTGATATAAGTGCTAGAACACTGTTCCGGCTGCTGATATAAGGGCTAGAACACTGTTCCGGCTGCTGATATAAGTGCTAGAACACTGTTCCGGCTGCTGATATAAGGGCTAGAACACTGTTCCGGCTGCTGATATAAGGGCTAGAACACTGTTCCGGCTGCTGATATAAGGGCTAGAACAGTGTTCCGGCTGCTAATATAAGTGCTAGAACACTGTTCCGGCTGCTGATATAAGGGCTAGAACACTGTTCCGGCTGCTGATATAAGGGCTAGAATACTGTTCCGGCTGCTAATATAAGTGCTAGAACACTGTTCCGGCTGCTGATATAAGTGCTAGAACACTATTCCGGCTGCTAATATAAGGGCTAGAACAGTGTTCCGGCTGCTGATATAAGTGCTAGAACACTGTTCCGGCTGCTAATATAAGGGCTAGAACACTGTTCCGGCTGCTGATATAAGGGCTAGAACACTGTTCCGGCTGCTAATATAAGTGCTAGAACACTGTTCCGGCTGCTGATATAAGGGCTAGAACACTGTTCCGGCTGCTAATATAAGGGCTAGAACACTGTTCCGGCTGCTGATATAAGGGCTAGAACAGTGTTCTGGCTGCTAATATAAGTGCTAGAACACTGTTCCGGCTGCTGATATAAGGGCTAGAACACTGTTCCGGCTGCTAATATAAGTGCTAGAACACTGTTCCGGCTGCTAATATAAGGGCTAGAACACTGTTCCGGCTGCTGATATAAGGGCTAGAACACTGTTCCGGTTGCTGATATAAGGGCTAGAACACTGTTCCGGCTGCTGATATAAGGGCTAGAACACTGTTCCGGCTGCTGATATAAGGGCTAGAACACTGTTCCGGCTGCTGATATAAGGGCTAGAACACTGTTCCGGCTGCTGATATAAGGGCTAGAACACTGTTCCGGCTGCTGATATAAGGGCTAGAACACTGTTCCGGTTGCTGATATAAGGGCTAGAACACTGTTCCGGCTGCTGATATAAGGGCTAGAACACTGTTCCGGCTGCTGATATAAGGGCTAGAACACTGTTCCGGCTGCTGATATAAGGGCTAGAACACTGTTCCGGCTGCTGATATAAGGGCTAGAACACTGTTCCGGCTGCTGATATAAGTGCTAGAACACTGTTCCGGCTGCTGATATAAGGGCTAGAACACTGTTCCGGCTGCTGATATAAGTGCTAGAACACTGTTCCGGCTGCTGATATAAGGGCTAGAACACTGTTCCGGCTGCTGATATAAGGGCTAGAACACTGTTCCGGCTGCTGATATAAGGGCTAGAACAGTGTTCCGGCTGCTAATATAAGTGCTAGAACACTGTTCCGGCTGCTGATATAAGGGCTAGAACACTGTTCCGGCTGCTGATATAAGGGCTAGAATACTGTTCCGGCTGCTAATATAAGTGCTAGAACACTGTTCCGGCTGCTGATATAAGTGCTAGAACACTATTCCGGCTGCTAATATAAGGGCTAGAACAGTGTTCCGGCTGCTGATATAAGTGCTAGAACACTGTTCCGGCTGCTAATATAAGGGCTAGAACACTGTTCCGGCTGCTGATATAAGGGCTAGAACACTGTTCCGGCTGCTAATATAAGTGCTAGAACACTGTTCCGGCTGCTGATATAAGGGCTAGAACACTGTTCCGGCTGCTAATATAAGGGCTAGAACACTGTTCCGGCTGCTGATATAAGGGCTAGAACAGTGTTCTGGCTGCTAATATAAGTGCTAGAACACTGTTCCGGCTGCTGATATAAGGGCTAGAACACTGTTCCGGCTGCTAATATAAGTGCTAGAACACTGTTCCGGCTGCTAATATAAGGGCTAGAACACTGTTCCGGCTGCTAATATAAGGGCTACAACACTGTTCCTGCTGCTAATATAAGGGCTAGAACACTGTTCCGGCTGCTAATATAAGGGCTACAACACTGTTCCTGCTGCTGATATAAGTGCTAGAACATTCTGCCACTGGTTATATTGGGAAAGGTTATAAAAGCCAAAGCTTAGACTTGTTCAATTATAGCAGTAATATTCCATGCCCCTTTGTATCATCCCATTTCCATAGCACTGGACACATTTGCAAAGAAGTACTGCTGAACCCAGCGGTACATTACTCAAATTGAAAAAAACGAAGCGTTTTGACGTTATTAAGCCTTATTCCTTATATGCCAAAATGAGCGTTTAAGCAGTGGGTTTGAAACGTTTTTGAGTGCTTTATTTGCCCATAAAAATAAATCTTTCGTTTGTTATGTTTCCGCTGTCCGGTTCATTCCTTTCCCACATCCATCTATTTATCTTTCTGCCATTCTTCCATGCTTTGTTCAGAGTTTTCTATTGCATTTTGTCTGCCTGACGATCTCTGTTTTTGTGCGCTCAGGCTGGTAAGGACAAGCTGTGAAAACTAGGAAGGCGAGGGGGCTGTAAGAGCCCTTACAGGGCAGGGAGAGGAACTGGCTAATTGGCTCCCTTATCATTTTCATCTCTATGTCTGGACTTTTCATTGAAATAGGAGGGAACTGGTAATGAGTGATATATATATTTAAAAAAAAAAAAACTTGGTGAAACTTTAAAAAGCAGAGAGAAAATACACAGAACTTTAAATATTGAGATTAGGCTTTGAGAGAAGAAGACAGCAACTGTACAATAATAAATCAGACAAAAGAGCAAAGTGGGAGTGAGGGGGAAAAAAAGGAAAAAGAAGCAAAAACAGAAGAGAAAGAAGAGAGCTATCGAAAAAAAACAGCAAAGGGAAAAATATATAGCAAATGACCTATTAAAACATATATGAATGGGAGACACAGTTAGAAACATAATTGAGATCATTGGAAAACAAACCGTAAGAAGACACCCAAGTGTAAAATTGAGGAAAGGATCATCATTGAAGCGGAAATTAAATCACAGGGGACTATGATGCTGTGAAATATCAAGGAAAGTCTGGACCACTTACTGAAACCAAACAAGCCATCACAGTTCTAAGAAACGAGGAGGTAAGAATACTAAACCTTGCACATAAGATTCAAGATGAAAAAGCCAAGAGAGACACTGCTCACCCTATTGAGACTGGAGCAATCTATAATGCTCTTAAGATGTCTCTGCTGGCAAAGGATTTTAATACTGTAAGGGTCATTTGCCTGTTAAACCCCTTCATATTTCTGATACTACATTGTATTTGTAGTGACACATTTATCCCAAATGAAAATAGCTAGGGGAATATATTATATAACAATCAATGTTTAATAATGATATATTAGATTAACAATTAGATTGTAAGCTCTTTGGGGTAGAGCCTCCTTTTCCTAAATGTTACTTTTATGTCTGAAGCACTTCTTCCCATTATGTGTTATTGGAATTGTTATTTATATGATTATGTACCATGTATTACTGCTGTGAAGCGCTATATATATTAATGGAGCAATATAAAAGATATGTATACATACATACATACATACATACATACACACATACACACATACACACATACACACACACACACACACACACACACACACACACACACACACACACACATACATACTCTACATATACACACACACATACATACATACATGTAAACAGAGTTGGGATATAAAAAAATAAATTAAAAAAAAGTGTGTATTTTATAAGCTGACTGCTCATATGCAATGAATACAACTGGATGTTACCCATTTCCCTTGGGGGCTTTAAAAAGATCATTATAGTGAGAAATTCCACATAATGACGGAGAGCAGGGACTGGCAGCCCGTTTTATTTACTGAACTTGCAAGAATAGCTGGATATTCTGTGTCTTTGCTTGATGTATGTATGTATGTATGTATGTATGTATGTATGTATGTATGTATGTATGTATGTATGTATGTATGTCTTTATTTATATAGCACCATTAATATATATAGCGCTTCACAGCAGTAATATACATGACAATCATATATATAACAAATAATAACACATAATGGGAAGAAGTGCTTTAGACATAAAAGTAACATTTAGTAAAAGGAGTCCCGCTCTGAAGAGCTTACAATCTAATTGTAAGGGATGCAGCAAAGAAAAAGGGTTGTGTGTGGGTTATAGGCATGACAGCTTGGTGTACTTCTCATATCGTGCAGTTAATCGTACAAAAAAAAGGACGACTGAAATAATTTATTAATGTTTTACTCAGATCGTATTTTATCATGTGACAAGTACTGATGCTAATGTGTGAACGACAGCAGAGCTGTGATATGTGATTACACTAAGAAAGGGGGATATTCACCAATGTCCTGAAACAGATTATCGTTCTGCGATCCCACGTTAACTGCCATTCAAATGAATAGAAGGTAACGGGGAATGGCGGTGAGAAAGCCTGTATCCGAGGTTAGTGAATCCAGGCAATAGAATCCTAAAGATTAAAATGCTAACAAAAGCATAGATGTTTTGTTAAAGGTTGTAGTACATGTAACTGAACTAGTTGGTGCCAATCTTTTTAATAACACTCAATTGTTCCATTGCTTTACTGGTAGCTTTACAATGGAGCTATAGGAAGTAAAGAGGCAAATTGATACCCAAACAAGTCATTTACTTGGGGGAAGCTACATTTGTTACTTTTCCCCCCACAAAATAATGGACTGAAGAATTACGTGTTAACTGAAGAATGAAATCTAAATGAAATAATAGAAACGCCATAAAATCATTTTCGGCTTCTTCTCTATGCAACAGTTTGTATGATGATTTTGAGAAACTAAACATATTGTACATGAGTGATAATGTTTTTGCCCCAACCACAAAAGATACCAATATGAAATAATTAGTCTTTGTCTAAATGTGTGATACACCTGAATAGACGCCACATGTTTCAGACTCCGGAGAATTGAAAGTTGACTATTCTTATCCACCAGAGTAAATATTATACCTGCAATTATGAAACCGTTTCCAAGTAACTAGTATATGAATTCTGAGAAGTTATATGACCTTTGATTTAATTGCTAATGCATAATATCATTTTTACAGCCTATTAAAAATTTAATAGTTGTGATTTTTCCCCCCTATGCAACTGATTACTGCAACGTTGGAATATCTTTCCTACATGATCCCCAATGAAAGCAGTATACACTAATGCATTTGTTGTGAAGCTCAAAGCTAGGCTTTAGGCAAAAATGTCATATACTAAATATATCTTGAATTCTGAAAAAAATATTACAATGGTAGCGGTATTACATTCTCTTTATCGGAACTAGTATGTAAAATTCTATTTGACTTATTCTATTTCTATTGTTTTTCTCACAATAAAAGGAAATTCTCATTGATGATAAAGAATGGCCTCTGCCCTTCCAACTCATGAGATATCGGAGGAACTGAGTGACAAAGATCCAGAGACCATGACTGCCGCCAATGAGCAAATGCCGAAAAGCACTGCAAACCCACATCTCGTAAGCACCACCACGGGGGGTGTGGAGAACTCCTGCCACAGTTGTTTGCTGGCCTTTGGAATGGTGACTTTTTTGATTGGCGTCTCAACTACATGCCTGGCCATTGCTACAGAGAAAACCTATTCAGTCCTCTCCATACTGGGGATTTCAATACTGGTCATGGGCATTGCATCAGTTACTTTCAGCTGTATTTGGAGAGTCTATAGGAGGAAAAGGAAGGAGAAGAGAAATGAAGACCGGGCTGCCTTGGTTTATGAGTACCAAGAGAAGAAGCTCACAATATAAATAATGAACCTCTTATAATGAATGTCCAATTCAGATCAGGCCATGTTTTTCCTTTGAATGTTCATGTTGACCAAGACATTGCTCTATTTCATTGTACTGGAGGTAATCAAAGTTAGCATATGTTTTTCTTCTCTCCAAGGGGTTCCAAATAAAGTACAATGCAGCACAGAACACAAGTTCCCATGTACATCACATTCCTGCTGAACAACATAATGCAGCCACATCTTTTTATTCCTCCCAATTGCTGCACATGCAATTATTTTGCAATATTTTACACTATGTAGACTATTTGTAATAGCTACAGCAAGCTGGACCGTTGTATATATTATTTTTACTTCTTACTGTTTCATAGGTTTGTACAGTCCAATCTTTTGTTTCTCTTTACACTATATGATAACGTTATCTAGCAGACATGGATTCTGCTTCGGTCAGTGCTTCAGTATCTCATTACAAAAGATGCATGGACATGCACAAGGAGAACCTGCTTGCGGATCGCCAGTATTTAACAGCTAAAGAGTCTGCTACTATTTACTATTTGTAGAAAAAAATGCTTAGCAACATCAGTTAACTGAGATTAACAATGCAATGTTCCAAGATCACCTGAAAAAAAGCAGCATCTTTAAGGGGTTACGCTATAAAGTGCATTAGTGCCGATGATGAAGAATTTCCAAGTGTTATTCTCTAATCAGGACAAGAGCTCTTTAGAGTATAACCCCCTTATAAAGAGGCTGGTGAATATACAGTATAGGGGATGGCTTGGAAGGGAAGTAAGAGTGGAGAGTGATCTCACAAGTATTGAAGTTTAACAAGGTTTAGGTATTTGGAAAGAAGTTCCCTTTTCCTTTAACACATACTTACAGTAGTATACTCAAGTGTTTGTAATGCAGTCTAAGTGTGCGCACAGATTAGTATAGAAACCACAGTGATTGTGAAGCAGTTTATTTTTCCTTCTGAAAGAGTATTATGTGCTACAGTATAAAGCATGAGTTAATTGACCTGGCTATATCGACTAGTATATAAGTATGTCGTCCCATAGTTTGTAGTATTTTATATAAAAAAAAAATTTTGTTTGGATAATCTTCCCTTTTATTATATTATGTTATTGCAACGACAGAACTTCTTTTTTTCCAATACGATTCCTGGTGGGAACAAGAAAATGATGGAGAGGAGTAGAAACGTATTAAATCTGGTACACAAATTCAGGCAGACAACAGAAGAATAAACAAAGGTCCCTGTGAAGGAGAATATAACGTTTCCTACTGCATATTGCATCAATTTAATTAAAGTATGTAGGATACTGCAGAAATACTACTGCATAGAATGTGTTTGCTGGCATAACATGAAATACATTGACACAAATCAATTTGGTTTGTATTCATTAAATTGTTTTTTTTTTGCAGTTTCTAAAAACGTCCTAATTGCCTCTGTTGTAATCTAGAGAATGTTTTATGTCAGCTCTACACAATGATAGCTACATTTAAGGGCTCTTTAAAATAAATCATACTTGCTTTTTATCTTCATGTGCTTAGCACTGCTCTTCCTCTGATACCAATATGATGTAGATGTCTTGGCATTGCTGCTGCTTTAATCTATCATTTTTATTTATTTTGGTAGTATGATTATATAATGTAGGCGTTTATTCCGTGGCTATAGCCACAAATATTTCTAAAATGCATAGTAAAATGCTGCAATATCTTGCTTAGCTATAAATGCAACTGTCATTCCAAATAAAAAAAAGTCACTATATATTAATTAATATGTGGGCTATTTAATTATGTTACTGCCCTGCGAGCACTGTACAATACGTAAAACAAACTAAAGTAAATCCGAAATGAGCCAGTTCAGAATACTTTAATATACAAATCAATATGGGCCTTCCTTTAGTTTCTAGCATTGGATATATAGGTGCAGACCTTCCAAAGAAAACATTTTTGACCCTTTTTGATAAGAACAACATTCTGATTCCAAGGCAGGAGTGCTTTATTAAAGTCAAACTTTACTTTGTCTCTCTTAAGTCTGCAGTGACTTTAATATGGGTTGCCCATCTGAGAGCATTGGGCTATTTCTAAAGTGGAAGAAACTGGAGCTTTTTTATTTGATAATGTATAGTGTGGGGAGGGATACAAAACTTAAAAAGGGGTGGAAGGGGGAGGGGGGACTTTAAGAAAAGTAGCAAGCATAGGTACTTATGAAATAACAATACAATAAACATTCATTTCTACAGATTCAGACATCTAGAGTTTGACATATATCAGATATAAATATACAACGGAGGTTGGTACACCAGTCACCCTGCAGTGGGACCAGTTATTAGTCATTAGCCCACTAAATGTTGTTCTGAGGGTTAGTTGTCAGGGAACGCTGTTATCCATGGTAGCCATATTTGTAAGAATGTGGGCATATAATTATGTTTAAGATGGCTGAATGTTTCTGCATCTCCAGTACAGGTCTCACCTTATCCATGTGAACCTGGAGTTTGGGTGAAGTGATCGGTTTCCAGTGTATTGCTATGGAGCAACGTGCTGCTGTCAGTAATTGATCAATTCGTTTATTTGTCTTACCGGGAATATCTTCAGGGCCGGCCAGGAAAATTGCGGGGTTCACTGGAGGGCCGTGGTGCGGGGCCTCTTGCCGTCTCCTGCGCGATCTCTTGCTGTCAGTGTCTCTCCTCGTGGCGCTGACGTGATGCGGCGTCCCATTGCCATGACAACAGGGCACTGCATGAAGTCGCGGTGCCATGAGGAGGGCTACTGACAGCAAGAGATCGCGCTGGAGAAGGTAAGAGAGTTAGAGAGGCCACACGCTGTCACCCGACAATCAGTTTAATTGTTGTGGGGAAGAGCGTGGGGCCTCAGTAACAACGGGGCTCGGTGCGGTGGCACCGACTGCTTCGCCATCACGTCGGCCCTGATCTGGGACTGGCTTGCTGAGTACTACTCTCAAAGAATCATTTGGTATATCAATCCCAATAACTTGTTTGACCTGTTCTGTAATTTTGGTCTAGAGAGGTACTATAAGTGGACATTTCCAAAGTACCGTATATGGAAAAGGGTGCCTCTATGGCCACACCCTCTCTAACAATATGGACTTGCTCCTTTATGGATATGTGCTAGTCTAACTGGGGTTAAGCACCATCTCATGAGAATGTTATACCTATTTTCCTTGACTGACGTGCAGATGGATGAACGGACGGCAGCCTCCCATATATCCGCCCAGTATTCATCAGCAGTTTATAACCCTCTGTAGAAATGATGGTTTAAATGGAAGAATGATCCATTCTCTAAAATAAGGTAACTTAAAAAGTAGTTCTCGATTTTGATCAAAGTGACCATCCCTAGACCCAGAATAGTATCTTAAACCCAATCTGGGGGGCGGGGGGAACAAGAATCCTGACGGGGTCACTCTCTTACAGACCAATCTCATCTACTCACCCACTTTTGGTAATTGTGTTCTGCAGCCATTATTATCCAGGGTCTGGGGGGCACTGAATCCGTGTTGATAATGGGAGTGAGACTGTTGCTGGTGGTGGGGTCACTGATATCGATAGTTGGCAGCCATTCCAGTGAGCGCCATTTTTACCTGAACCAAGTGGAAGAAATACCTCAGAGCAAATCTCTTGTAACATGGAACCCCTGGAGTCAGACACGCCCAAACTACACCTTCTCAGTCCTATGGGAGGTTAAAATGGACGCAGGCGATGTCATTGTTGGCGAGTTACTGTAGTCTGAGAGTGGAAAATCACTGTGACACATGGCATTCCCAGTACTGACTGCAGCAAATGATGTCCAGGACATCTCGAATATGTCATGAACTAGGGTGACCCTGGTAATAAAGTTATACACAAGTCTGTGTGAAGGAACAATTTTCTGGGTGGGGGAGATGTACATATGAAATCAGTAACACACAGTACATACATTTCTAAAATGTACAAACCCAGGAGGGTGGCAGCACCCCTCCCCCAGCCCCCGCACTCCTGCCCCCATGAATAGTCTGTCAGTTCCGTTCAAATTAAAAATGAATAGTTGAATTTTTACAATCGATAATGGCTGGAAAGCACAAGTAATTAGAGCCTCGGGTGTCAGAAGGTCACAAAGTTGGCATGTTCTGTTGCAAATCATTTCTTAATAGCTTTCAGGCACTAACATCATACTGGGTAAGGACAAACACTTGGCAAGTGTTCAGCATACGTATGTTTTGAATTCACAAAAGGAACATTGTACGCCTTTTTGTTATGCCAGCTTGCAGTGTGCTTATCTGTTTAGAATTGGTGGTGCCAGTAAGAGGTCAGAGTATTGTTATACTGTCGCTGTTACTGGTAAACAAATACATGTTTCAAAGTAATCAGAAGTACACACAGGATGCCTCTAATAACATCAAACCGTGTGATTAAGTCTACAGTGCCAACTGCACCATCTGAACCCAAAAAAACGCTCATCTTTTGTACTTTCAAACTAAAATTTAACTAGATTTCTACAATTATAAATTGAATGATTTAAATACATACACATATGTAATAATAATCAGTGTATTCGGATTATGTAAAGCATTTCAGGATAGTTATTTATGTTCTATATCTGAATATAAGCATGAATGCCAACTCTACACAGAACTAGCAAAGAGTTCAAATGAAGGGAAAGACTATACAACATTGGAATAAGAGCAACAGAACAATGTTCATAGCCCCAAAGTGCTTAGTTCCCATCCGCAGTAAGCAGTGATTGCAGTGTGTATAGTTTAAAGGCAAACTACACCCCCTTTTGAAAACTAGGCCTCATAATGCTACAATATGTGTACATAGTAGATGGGAGGAAGGAATAGCTTAGTGCAGTATTTTGCAACAGGGGTTCTTTGGGTTCCCTGAAATTTTAGAGTCATTTGAAAATTGTACCAAAAACAGAAGACTTTATAATGCATCTGATCTCAAACACGCAATTAGGCAGGATTTGGGTTCCTTACAATGCATCTGATCTCAGACGCGCTATTAGAGAGGGTTGGGGATCCTTACAATGCATCAGATCTCAGGCCCACTATTAGAGAGCGTTGGGGATCCTTACAATGCAACTGATCTCAGCAACTGATCTCAGCAACGCTCTATAAGAGAATGTTGGGGTTCCGCAAAACTTCACAATATAATTATAGGGTTCCTTAACCAAAACAAAGCTGAAAACCACCAGCTTAGTGGAAAGAGCACTGCCTTTGATGAACCTACTTTAAATCCCAGTATCAATTCTCCTTGTGACTTTGCACAAGTAACTTTTCCCTTAAGCACCAACATTTAATGTACACTGATGTATAAATTGTCAGCACAATATAGGAAGAAAAATACTATTATTTGTATAATTTTTTGGAAATTAATGAAACACTCCTTATTCTTTTACACAATCTTCTTCAATTTCTGATATAATTTGTGGCACAGGAAATGCCAGAAATATTGACGTGCCTTGCATCAGCGTGACGTGTCATGAATAACATTTTCAAAAGTAATACATTCTGAAATCCAGTCTGTACAGATTACATTTTTTTATTTTGATATTTTAATAAAGAATCCTTGTATTCTTCATCAAAACTCAAGTGTACTTTTTAAAATACTTGACAATAAAAAACCACCAGCTAATTTGGACTACTTTTGGCTTCAGCCGCACTGGCTATGAGCATTAATACCAGGAGTGGCCAACTCCAGTCCTCAAGGGCCACCAACCGGTAAGGTTTGAAGGGTCTCCCTGCTTCAGCACAGAAGCCACCAGTGCTGAAGCAGGGAGATCCTTCAAACCTTACCTGCAACTCCTGATTTATACATTCCAATCCCAGCTCCCAGAAGTAGCCGGCAGACATTTTTTCTATCCCATAGCAAGGTCCAGTTTGATAAAGAACACTGCTCGGGAAGGTCTCAAATCTAAACAAACAAAAAGAAAATGAGTAGAAACTTAATAGAACCTTTAAGAAACAGCTCGACTTATAAATAAACAGGGATTGTTTATAGTGAGTCTGGTTCTGCAAGAGGGTTAAGAAAAACCTCTCGAATTAACATCTAATTTCTGAAAGACGCTGTATCAAAAACCTTTAAAAAATACATAATTTTTGAATAAGGATATCGTTTTCTCTTAATTTTTTTTTAAAATCTCAATCAAGATCAATGTGCCTTAGTTACTACCAAAGTATATTTATAGTGTATTTGTGTAGTGCACATAACATATTTAATGTATTTTATATGCACAGCATATGTTTAATATACAAAATATTGTATAAAGATCTAAAGTGTATATTTCTTAAATGCAGAGCAACAGCTATCTGTCTGTCTTATAATTAAACCAAAGACTTACAATTGGTGGCATGTAAATGCTAAATTCTTTCAAAACTAAGGCTGTCTCACATTTTAATCTGGTCTGTAACTGTTACATACGCCTTTAATATATATTATCTCTAACTGTGCATGCAATGTCTTGTATATAATGTATATCCTGTAAACTTATGTAACTATGTATTGTAACCATGTATTATTTGTCATCTTAACTCTATGCCCAGAACCAGGGCCGCCAACAGGGGGGTCTGCCGGTGTTGGCGTCCCGAGCCCCGTGAGTCAGGGGGCCCGGCCGTCCGGTTTATTAAAAAAATTAAATATGGCGGCGACACCCTCCCCCGCATGCGCAGGGAAAGCAGGGTGTCCGGCCTGTGCCTGTGGGCCCCACGTGGGACGGAGGGGAAGCGCCATGGCGGGCCCGCGCACGCCAACCCAGCTTCCCCCACACTCACCAACTCAGCTTCCCCCACGCTCGCCAACCCAGCTTCCCCCACGCTCACCAACCCAGCTTCCCCCACGCTCGCCAACCCAGCTTCCCCCACGCTCGCCAACCCAGCTTCCCCCACGCTCGCCAACTCAGCTTCCCCCACGCACGCCAACCCAGCTTCCCCCACGCTCGCCAACCCAGCTTCCCCCACGCTCGCCAACCCAGCTTCCCCCACGCACGCCAACTCAGCTTCCCCCATGCTCGCCAACCCAGCTTACCCCACACTAACCAACCCAGCTTCCCCCACGCTCGCCAACCCAGCTTCCCCCACGCACGCCAACCCAGCTTCCCCCACGCACGCCAACCCAGCTTCCCCCACGCACGCCAACCCAGCTTCCCCCACGCTCACCAACCCAGCTTCCCCCACGCTCGCCAACCCAGCTTCCCCCACGCACGCCAACTCAGCTTCCCCCACGCACGCCAACCCAGCTTCCCCCACGCTCGCCAACCCAGCTTCCCCCACGCTCGCCAACCCAGCTTCCCCCACGCTCACCAACCCAGCTTCCCCCACGCTCGCCAACCCAGCTTCCCCCACGCACGCCAACTCAGCTTCCCCCACGCACGCCAACCCAGCTTCCCCCACGCTCACCAACCCAGCTTCCCCCACGCTCGCCAACCCAGCTTCCCCCACGCACGCCAACTCAGCTTCCCCCACGCTCGCCAACCCAGCTTCCCCCACGCACGCCAACTCAGCTTCCCCCACGCACGCCAACCCAGCTTCCCCCACGCTCGCCAACCCAGCTTCCCCCACACTCACCAACCCAGCATCCCCCAAGCTCGCCAACCCAGCTTACCCCACACTAACCAACCCAGCTTCCCCCACGCTCGCCAAACCAGCTTCCCCCACGCTCGCCAACCCAGCTTCCCCCACGCTCGCCAACCCAGCTTCCCCGACGCTCACCAACCCAGCTTCCCCCGCGCACGCCAACCCAGCTTCCCCCACGCACGCCAACCCAGCTTCCCCCACGCACGCCAACCCAGCGTCCCCCACGCTCGCCAACCCAGCTTCCCCCACACTCACCAACCCAGCATCCCCCAAGCTCGCCAACCCAGCTTACCCCACACTAACCAACCCAGCTTCCCCCACGCTCGCCAAACCAGCTTCCCCCACGCTCGCCAACCCAGCTTCCCCCACGCTCGCCAACCCAGCTTCCCCGACGCTCACCAACCCAGCTTCCCCCGCGCACGCCAACCCAGCTTCCCCCACGCACGCCAACCCAGCTTCCCCCACGCACGCCAACCCAGCTTCCCCCACGCTCACCAACCCAGCTTCCCCCACGCACGCCAACCCAGCTTCCCCCACGCTCGCCAACCCAGCTTCCCCCACGCTCGCCAACCCAGCTTCCCCCACACTCACCAACCCAGCTTCCTCCACACTCACCAACCCAGCTTCCCCCACGCTCGCCAACCCAGCTTCCCCCACGCTCGCCAACCCAGCTTCCCCCGCGCACGCCAACCCAGCTTCCCCCACGCTCACCAACCCAGCTTCCCCCGCGCACGCCAACCCAGCTTCCCCCACGCACGCCAACCCAGCTTCCCCCACGCACGCCAACCCAGCTTCCCCCACGCTCACCAACCCAGCTTCCCCCACGCACGCCAACCCAGCTTCCCCGACGCTCACCAACCCAGCTTCCCACGCGCACGCCAACCCAGCTTCCCCCACGCTCGCCAACCCAGCTTCCCCCACGCACGCCAACCCAGCTTCCCCCACGCTCACCAACCCAGCTTCCCCCACACTCACCAACCCAGCTTCCCCCACACTCACCAACCCAGCTTCCCCCACGCACGCCAACCCAGCTTCCCCCACACTCACCAACCCAGCTTCCCCCACGCTCGCCAACCCAGCTTCCCCCACACTCGCCAACCCAGCTTCCCCCACGCTCACCAACCCAGCTTCCCCCACACTCACCAACCCAGCTTCCCCCACGCTCACCAACCCAGCTTCCCCCACGCTCGCCAACCCAGCTTCCCCCACACTCACCAACCCAGCTTTCCCCACGCTCGCCAACCCAGCTTTCCCCATGCTCGCCAACCCAGCTTCCCCCACACTCGCCAACCCAGCTTCCCCCACGCTCGCCAACCAAGCTTCCCCCACACTCACCAACCCAGCTTCCCCCACGCTCACCAACCCAGCTTCCCCCGCGCCCGCCTCCAGCCACGGAATCCACCAGTCTCGGCCCCCCCCCATAAGCAATACAGACAGCAGAGAAATCAGGACACTAGGAACCATGCTGCCCTGACGGATCTCACAGAATGAAATATTCTCTAGCAAAGTGGGTTGTTATAGCAAACAGTCTAGCAAAGTCAAACCAGCTCTGGGAGCGGACAGAAATCATTCTGATCATGACAGCCTCTGAAGCTGCTGCAGTGCTTTGAACTGGCCCTGCCGTTTAGGCCACACCCCCCGCGCCTCTGATCGCTGCTTACAGACCTCAGATCACGTATTTCAGCTGTGCACGCACCGCCAGAACGCCGGGCGCGCGTGCAGCAGCCTCCAGTGGGACCTTAGGCTGCGGTCCCAGTGCGTTCTGTAGCACGCTCGCCCGGAGGGGGGGGCAGCGCGTGCACAGCGCTTCACTGCAGATCGCGGTCCTGTGAGAGAGGGAGAGTTTGCGACGAGAGGGGGCATGGCGGGGTTTTGCAAGGGCGTGGCCATGACCTCACGCGGCTGGTTCGCCCTCATTGGCTGAACCGCCGGCGGGGGCGTGACCATGCCTCCGTCGCAAGTTCCACATACAATTTTTTTGTATGTGTGAAAACTTGCAGTACAGCGTGGCTGCTAAATGCGCGCCGACGCTTGTACTTGACCCGGATAGATTGGGGGGCGGTGCTTGTGCGCACAGCGCATGCCATGGCGTGCGCTGCAAAACGCACTGGGACCGCAGCCTAAGCCAACAATGCTTCCACTGCAGCCAGGGATTCTGGGTAATGACATATACATGAGCACACAGTGTCAACTTTTGCTTCAAATCCATTTTGACATGGACCGCGATAACCTATATAGATTCTCCATGGTTCTCAAACCCCTATACATTTGTGTAAAGAGTCTGTTTATATACTGGTCAGTTTCTCGTTGTGATTTTTTTTTTTTAATCAAAAATACCTTGAGACATCTAATTTTCAAGTTTTTCTTAATCTTACCTGGAGGAAGATTTTTAGTTGAGGTCCCGGAGCAGGTGTCGTCCATTATCCAAAACAGAAAATGCTTCTAATTCCAACAGGACGTGCTGCTCCTGATTGTAAAACAATTCAAAAGCTTTGGTATGAACCTCTGTGAAAACAAACAGCATTTTCAACCATGCTTATATGGGACTACTGAGTGCCACACTAGGCATGATCACATCATGTAAATAGAGGTCTTTCATAGGAAAGGGGAACTCTCTCAACAACTCCATCCGTAACTTTTGTTAAGCGAGCACCACTATGGCTCCTAATGAAATCTCAGACATTGGTCTGTTTCCTGCACTAACAATCCTAAATCTGGTTTCCTCGTAGATTAGCACTTCCAATCCAAGTTCAGATTGTCTTTCTTTGTTTTCCTTCTCATAATGAACATGTTTACATTCTGCATCACGTAAGCTCCCCCCATCCCAAATACCTTTGTTTCCTGACCTCATCTTATTATGTTTGCATTTCAAAATGGAGAAAGCTGAAACGTGTGTAGAGACTTATTGGGTCTTTGTTTTAAGCAACGCAAATGACTTTTTTTTAAATACAAATTGGCTCTCAGACAATTGAATTGCAGTTGTGCTTGTGTGCACCTACTGTAGGTACTGAGCTGCAATGCCTCAAAAAGGGCCCAAAAATGTTTTCTTTTGGCACACAGAATTTGATCGCGCTTGGCGTTCAGAAGTAATTGCTACATACGTAAATATAATGTTTTTGTGCGCCCCCCAAAAAAGAGAAAGTGCATCAACATTGTCTGCCAACTTCAATTTGGTGTAAACCCTAAAAAGTACAGACTCATGTTGCTATGTATCAAGCCCAAAAAATATTTGGCACAGCACAGATGTTTCATTACACAGGTCACCAAAATGTATTATTTTCCCAGTATGGCTATTATAAATAATATTATATGAATAATTAATATTTACTAATGCTAGTTACTGTATAAAAAAAATATACACCTAATTATGTTTTAATTTAAATTGTATTCAGCATGACATGATGCTTAAAAATTATTTTCAGAAAACAAATTTTGCAGTGTATGTATGACATCTTTATACATATGAAACACATTTTATGAAGGTTTGTATTACTTTTTAGCACTGAAGTGGACACAGATTTTTTTATTTCATGTACACTGTACTACATTATTTATTGCTCATTGGATTACCTAATTAAAACCACACAGAAAACCTTGCAGTTTATCGTGTTACATTCATACTTTAATAACAAAGATGCCAGGTATTTTAACAGACCCAAGAGAAACTACGTTTTAATACTGGTGTTTTCAGTAAGATATTTGGTAACTACTGGTCATGAAATTCCAACAGATCAGATTCTAATGTTACCACTACACATTTAATTGTTATGCATATAATAATAATATGTTCTTGTATAGCGCTGCAAGTTTTACGTAGCCCTTTACAGAGACATTTTGCAGGCACAGGTCCCTGCCCCGTGGAGCTTACAATCTATGTTTTTGGTGCCTGAAGCACAGGACGATAAAGTGACTTTCCCAAGGTCACAAGGAGCTGACACAGGGAATTGAACCAGATTCCACTGCTTCAAACTCTTCAAACTCAGTGTCAGTCAGTGTCTTTACTCACTGAGCCACTCCTCCTTATGCAAGCAGTAAATCTTTTAAGGACATAAGGTAAGTAAGCTTATAAAAATACTTTACCTATTTGTTGTGTTTACAGTTTTAAACTTTCTCAATTGATATAAAAAGTCATCTAGGATCAAATCTACGTGGAGGAGGGGTTGGTTGAATTCAAATTAGAGCATAAACATGGTTTAGGATAGTGGTATCAGAGAACATACAATTTGAAGCAGCAGAGTTTGCTAACAAAGAAGTCTGTGTGTAGTGTTATTTCTATTACTAGGCCAGACACTCAAGGTTTTTCGTTCAACTACATACAGTATCTTTTTTCCAGATACTGCCTATTGCTGGTTCCAGAGGAACAAGAAATAAACAAATGTCTTTCCCAGTTCCCAAGGTCATTGCCCCCCCAGGAACTGTCTCTTCTAAAAGAGACAGTGCATGTTCTCAGATCTGTCCGCTCTCAATTATTTTCTGTGATGCCCACTTTAGCATTGGTAGTCTCATTGACTTCAAGCAGCAATACAACGTTCACATTTTTTTCCATTATTATTTCTATATGTACATTACTGCTACATTCTTACCTAAGGTGGCAATCGTTTGGTGCTCCTGTTATAAATCTGTCAAAATCATGATTGTGTGCCTAACATAATGGCTGCTTCAGTCATTGTAACTCAGCAGCTACATAGTATCCTTATATTACTACGGTAACATTATCTATTGTTACAGTTTATAGCTCAAACTGCTGGAGCATTTAAAACACATTATGCCAAACAGGAAAGTGTTGCAAAGATCTTGCACTGCTGGGAATGTGGGTTAAAACCTGCTATAGAAATCAAAGGATGGTTTAAAACGTATTAAAAACCACACAAAAAACAATCACTTATCTAATACTACAGAACTGATTTTAAAAAAAATAAAAAAAATAACAAGATTTCACATGTTGTGCCGCTTTCAACGGAGTCTCAATAAAAGAAAACAGAACTCGTGATTTGGGTTTTGGAAGTTTTGGTTATCTGTAATCGTCTCCTTTTTTTATTCTAATAGATGTATGTTTTCCTCCTTATTCATATTTTATTCTTCACCATATTAGTGCAGTAGATGTAGCTAACGCTGTTTTCGATACATTTGGAGACGTGTGAATCGACTTCAGCAGCTGCGCAGTAAATACTTATTTTCATAATGCTCAGCACAAGTAGGCAAGCAGGAAACTACTGGATTACTGTAACTCAGATGAAAGAGCAAAAAAAACATCCTTAACTTGAAGTTAGTAATTTAGTTCATGCACCGTCCATGTCTAGTACTTTTTAGTCATACTGCCCTAGATTTTATGCAATCATACTTCATTCTTGCTCACTTTACTAAAACTGCCCTTACAAAAAATATCCAACTATTTAAGAAACTCCTATAAAATATCCACACCCAACACAAAAAAAAAAAGGACAGGGAGGTGCAAGTGCCACAAAATGGCGCAACTCCCTGTAAACAAAGCTACAAGTTACTTGGTATCGTCCGGGATAGTGCCTGGGCCCTCAGACCACCAGGGAAAGGAAAAATACAAAAAACACAAAACTACACAGTACCAGATGTTTACCGGAAACCACACAAACTCTCAGAAGATCCCTAAAAAACACACAGGGCCAGATCCACAGAGCACTATTAACTCCGGGCTCATAACGTCTTGTCATCAAAATCAGTAACACACTTTAGGCTGAGTCCATGGTGACTTCAGCCGTGCGGAGGCGCGCTGAGGCTGAGGGAAAGCGGGTGCTTTCCCTGGCCTTAGTTCGCGTGCCGTCCGGGGGCTTGTCGGGGGCGGGCCAGTGACATCACGGAGCTGGTTCGCCCTCTTTGGGCGAACCGTTCACGTGACCGGCCCTGCGCTCCCGTGAGAGCTCAAACTAAAAAATTAATGTGAGGAATCATGCGCGAGCCCCTGCTAAAGCCGCTCTCATTGCAGCTGCAGGGGCTCACTGACAAGCGTCAGCACGCCTCAGCGCGGGTCAGCGGATAAGCGCTGACCATGGACTCAGCCTTATACTCCCTGAGATTATCGCAAAAACACATAGTTAATTATATGCAAAAACAATAGCCGTTAGTTATAAATACCCCCCCAAATACACCTTTAGACAATACGTGGGGAGACACCTGTGCACACAAAGGAACACACCTGAGATACCTGGGAGATATGCTAATTTAAATATACTTTGCATAGCCATATTAGCATATCTTCCAGGTGTCTTTACACATATTGTCTAAAGGTGCGTTTGGGGTGGTATATATAGCACCTGTGACTTTAACAAAGGAGAGTCTCTCGGGGTCTGGATGGGAGTAACTCCAAGGCCATGTTAAAATTCTGGAACAATGGGGAAAGAAAAAATATGAAATAAGGCATTAGAATTGTTATACTGAAATGGTAGTTTATATGCTAATATGACCCTGTAATCTTAAATATATTCGTATAACAAGAAAGTTAAAAACAAGAATACAGGCCACTGTTAATAGCATTATGCATAGCTCAGTAGGCATGGCCACTCACACCAGGATCTGATTGTTTGTGTATGGGAGTTTTCAAGCTAGAAACGACTCCTGGTGGCGAAGTACAGCACTGACGCTGCAGCATTTGAGGGAGACAACTCAAGTTGTAATTTCATGCTGCAGCAGCATCACGTGTATTTCGCCAGCCAAGGAAATTACACACACACTGTTTCTTTTTTTCATGAAGGAGGATATGGAAGTCCCGCCTCCAAGTTGCGTCATTCAGTCTGCTGGGGATGAGCACACATCGCCCAGCAGACGGAGGCGCGCAAATGCGGACATTCGCACGCCGCGTCGTGGGGTAGGCAGAGTGAGCTCGGCCTAACTTTTGGGTTAAGACTGCCAATGCGGCCCCCTTCCACCACCATGTAGGTCACTGACAAGCTCAGCGAGTCCGCTCCAACGTTCCCCAGGTAGGCAGAGTGGCTGCAGAATGGCGTTCTGGCTTCACTCTAGCCCTGGTGGTGAATTGATGTCGGACAAAGTGGACATCCCGACTAAAGTACACAGCACTAATGGCTGGTATGGCAGTATGTCTGTGCAAATGATGCCTTGTAACGGTCACTTCTCTGTTCTCTTGATGATATAAAAATGATACTGCCACTTGGTGATCAGTGTAGTAAATACCATTGTATCAGTGTACATGGAGCAGGGAACGGACATGATGAGCATATCACAGTGTATTTCAGCCACGTGGCTTGTTGCAGACAAATACACCTATACCATTATTTCTGCAGTGTTGATAGTGCCGGGAAGCCAACTGAGTGTGTGAAATCCGTCTATGTTTCCATTGATATATCCCTCGTATCAGATATTATTCAGATATCTTGCTGATATGAGAACAAGCTTCGTATAGAGCAAACCCCCACATGTAGTTCTGCTACAGAACTATAAATATAAGAACTTGGACTTTGTATTGGGACTATTTTTGTATTTTAAACGTGATAGCACCATTATGACCTAAAATATAAATAGTTAGTCCAAATTTAAAACGTATCACCTAATACTGAAACAAAAAGGGGGGGCGGTTTCAGCACTTAATAAGCAAGATATAGAAAAATGTCAAAAAAAACATAATTGAATCGGTGATTATTTACTGTGAATAAGGTAAATGGTATACTGCACAAAGCAAATACCCTTCACATAAAACAATACTGACAAAAGCAAGTAAGAAACAGTGAAAATACAGTATTTCAAAACATAATATACTTATCCTGCGTATGTATGGCCAATGTGAGATTGAAGCCGATTATGGCGGGCAAAAAAATTAGGGCGACAAAAAAACAGAAAAACAAGTGCAAAAAGGGGCAATAAAAATCTCAGTGGAATTACATAAGGGAGCCACATTTCTGGGGATGAACCCCGTCTTTCTTGCCCGTTCATTGCACTCATCTAATGCTACTTCCATTGTCTCTTGGGAAAAAGCTGCTGATGCAGTCAGAAATAGTCACGTAGTAGATCAAATCTATGCTTTTTCAAGAAGTCTCAGCTCAGATAATTCTCACAGAAAAATGGACGCCTGCTGTGAGAACCATCTGAGCTGAGAATTCTCGAAGACGCACAGAACATATAACTTAAATAATGTTAACTGCCGGCGTTAACCTTCACCGACTTTAGTGGATATGCGATGCTACGATAACTTCTCATTTGCATGTCATGATCACTAATGTCCTTTATAGTTAACTCAATGCTCTTTATGGGAGAAAACATGGCTTAATGTTATGTTACTGTCCTTTGGAGATACACCGTTAATCTTAATGTGATGTTAAATTAGGTTAAAGCCCCGTCAGGTGACTTAATGGAGCTTTGTGGATCTCAGCCTGAAATAGGGCTAATGGAGGTGAGGGAAAATACGCAGGGTAGTAACACTACATTATTTAAGTCATACCTAAAAAAACGGCGTTACTCCCAAAAAGTGCTATCGCCTATTGCTTTTGCCCTATATCTCTGTCTGGATGGGGATAACGCTAGGTATAGGTAGGACTTAATAACGGAAAATAATTTTTTGCCATTAACATGCCTTTTTGAGTAGGGTATTCTTATACAAGCTGCTCATTTGCATGTTATTTCCCCTAACGCGAGGCTGTTAATGTGACATTAACATAAGTTAATGTTGTGTTACTTTCTTTAGTGCGCACAGCTTTACCATTCACGTTGCACTGAGGCTAACATTACGTAGAATGGCCTAACATTTTCGTGAGTCTGGGCATTGATGGTTTCCTGGGTTAGGATTTGCTGACATCTAGTGGTACCCATCTTATAGCACATGCAGGCAGCTGTTTGACATTCAAATACAGAGAGCAACTACAGTGAAGGCATTCAAAACAATTCTTCAATTTATAAATAACCCCACAAAGGGTGGGGTCCCGTGACTGAATTCCAGTTGTTGATGTCAAGCTGAAAAGACCCCCATTGTGAAAGTAAATGCTCAGGGCTCTTTACATGTCCCACACGAGCACACGCATATGGCTTATTCACTTGTGTACCCTGATAATTACAAATATCTCACTGTGCCCCCACCTCTTCTCTTTCACTGTGCCCCCGCCTCTTCTCTTTCACTGTGCCCCCACCTCTTCTCTTTCACTGTGCCCCCGCCTCTTCTCTTTCACTATGCCCCCCCCCATCCTCCTCTCACTATGCCCCCGCTCTTCTCTCTCACTATGGCCCACCCTCCTCTCAGTGCCCCACCACACTCCTCTCACTGTGCCCCTCCATCCTCATCTCTCACTGTGCCCCACAATCCTCTCTCACTATGCGCCTCCCTCCTCTCCCACTGTGACCCCCACCCTCCTGTCCCACTGTGCCCCCACCCTCCTCTCACTGTGCCCCCCACCCTCCTCTCTCACTGTGCTCCACCCTTCTCTCTCACTATGGCCCCACCCTTCTCCTCTCTGTGCCCACACCCTTCTCTCCTCTCACTATGCCCCCACCCTCCTCTTCTCTCTCTCGGTGCCCCCACCCGCCTCTTCTCTTGCTATGCCACCACCCTCCTCTCCTCTGACTATGCCCCCATCCTCTTCTTTCACTGTGCACCCACCCTCCTCCTCTCTCACGGTGTCCCAACCCTCCTCTTCTCTCCGTGTGCACCCGCCATCCTCTTCTTTATTTGTATTTCTAGCCCTTTGTGCAGTGGCATAGCTAGACATGCGCGGGCCCCCGGGCAAAAAAAAAATCCAGGGCCCCATTTATATTAATAGACTGCAATTGTTTTTCTCCCTCCCCCAACCTCTCATCACCCCACATCATCTCTCCCAATCCTCCCATCTCCCCAACCATTATCATCACCTCCCCCACCATCATCATCATTACCTCATCTCCCCCACCATAATCATCATCATCTCAGCACACCCACAATCATCACCTCATCTCCCCCACTATCATCATCACCACCTCATCTCCCCCACCATCATCATCATATCATCTCCCCCGACATCATCATCACCTCATCTTCTAATGGGCCCCAACATCAGCACCTCATCTCCCCACTGGCCCTACCATCATTAGCACGTATCTCCCTCACCATCATCATCACCTCATCTCCCCATGGGCCCCACCATCATCAGCACCTATTTCCCTCACCATCATTAGCACCTCTCTCCCCCCTCCTCCCCCATGTCTACCTGTGGTTGGTCCAGCCTTAAACAGAGGATAAACCTCAGAGGAATCAGCAGCTATTAGACACCAGCAGAGCAGGAAAGCAGGGGAGGAGCACGATCTAGTTGTCTGACCCGAAAGTCTTTTTTATCCGGTGTCAGCTCTGTAACAGCTTCTTCTGCAGGCTTAATGCTGAGGCCCGCCGCCATGGAGTGGGAGGAAGAGAGCGGGTCCCCGGGCTTTAGCTACGCCCCTGACCTTGTGGCCCATAACCCTTTTCTTTCCTGCCTATGTACAGTCCCTTTAATCTCCCCGCAGGTTCCCCTGGGTATCTGAAACTAAGGTCGGTGAAAGGAAAATCAGTGTATGGCAAAAGATGCTGACTTAGGGCAGGTCCATATTGCCTACGCCCACGCGGAGGTGTGCGTGTCCGTGACATCACCCACGTGAAGCATCCGGGACAAACATTTGCTCACCCGCATAACGGCAATCCGATTAAAATCAGGAATTACTTCAACTGTGAATCACAATTTGTAGTATACCTCATCAAATGTCCCTGCGGTTTATACTACATAGGAAAAACAACAAGGATGCTGAAAGAAAGGATTGCCATTCACAGATCCAACCTCAGGAAAGCACTTCATGGCACCAATGCAGACGAGGAACGCAAATTTCTACCTGTTGCCAGACACTTTAGAAAACACAGACAGTCTGGCAACTATGCGGTGCAAGTCGATACTTCAAGCACATACCCCACCACGGGGAGGGGACAGAAACAAACTATTACTCCAGCTTGAAGCTAAAATGATTTTTTAATTAAAAACAATGTCTCCAAATGGCCTGAATGAAGACTTTAAATTTGGATGCTTCCTATAACACACTGTTTTCGCTTTGTGGTTATTATCCTCTCCTTCTCATCGTAATGATGCAGCCATTAGCTGTGAACTTCGTGGCATTCCACTCCGGACCCTCCGGAGGCTTAGATTGATACTGGTGATACTTACCTTTTTAGTTCTGCATTTCTCTGCATCTTTTCCGTTACATAGGATTACCACTGTCTACCAATCCCTTCACGTCCCTGTCACTCACACTTGCCCCCCGTGGTTTCCTCCGCGATGTACAACTGCAGTCTTCAGTGATGACAACAGGCCAGGATACAATGGCGCGCATGCGCATTGCTTTGTCAACACAACATTGATCTCCATAGCAACCATAGCAAGCCGGTAGCGGAGTATCAGCTGACAAGCACAACGGAGATGGAATCCGGATTATACAGGACTTCTTCAAAATGGCCTACAGCTCATCATCTGATGGATAGCAGCTGCACTGATTTGCGGGCTTTGTGAATATGTAATTGATTGGTTTATTGAATAGTCGTTTTGTCTTGTGACAATTGGGTGTAGGTATAAATTTCTGTCACGCTCATTATGTCTGTGCACTCCCTTGAGAAAGGTCCCTCTGTGAGGACCGAAACGTCTGTCTGTGTGCCACCTATTTCAATACACTTTGGATTTCTCTACTACTGTGTGCTGTCCCGTTTTTTGCTGAACTCCTGTCCGGTAAAACATATACATATACATATACATATACAGTATATGATCTTCTCTGCCTTTTGGCTAAGATCAAGTGTAGTGTCTATCCTACCTGTGGCAGGAGTAGGATGGACAGTGGCACACATTTGGTCCTTTGGCTTGGTCGAGAGGTGGGATGAGCTCAAGATTTCTTGGCTCCATGCACCCCGGCATGAGAAATTCAGAGGGAGGCTTCCTAGTAGAGTACCGACTGTGGGTAGCGCACTGTGGGCAAAGGTTATGCCCTTCCGCAGCTACAGCACTGGTACGTCAAACAGTTCCCAGCATCGGACCCTGGAATCAACGGATTTACTTCCCTCACTCACGCCGTTCCTGGGTCTTCTGGCTAAGGGGGGGGGGGCATTTCTTAACCCGCCCAGCCCACCAGGGCTGGGGTGCTCCAGCACGACCCAAGTACTACGGCTAGTCACCGTCCCTAATTGAAGGTGAAGGGAAAACTACAAGGACTCTGACTTTCTTGCGGGCTTTTTGGCCGAAGGGAGGAAGAGATGGACGTTCCGAATCCTGACAGAGGACGGCGTCTCCTACTGAATTTCCGTGAAAAATAAAAGCATGAAACATTTCAGTGCGAAATTTTATTAAAGTCGATAGTGATAATAGTGAAAGAAGTGATAATATGCTAAAATAGTATCTATCACATACAGTACAGTATAAGTGTATAAATGTGTAAAAAAAAAAAAATAAGTGAGTTTGCAATATATTGATTTTCGACCGCCATCGTCTTATTGCAGTGTATTTGACGCGCACAGTTTTGGAAAAAAAAAGGCACTGATTTAACGACCGTATAGAGGTCGTGTATAGCAAAGGTGCGCATGCGCGTACTAACGCTATAGTGCGCATGTATCTATGGATTCACGTGCTGGGTGTTAGCGTCAGTGAGATCAAAAGTTAATAAAATATTGCACATTATATTTACCTTCCTTGGAAACCTTGCCAAACTTAATTGATCATTTCTGAAAACATAAAAACAATGCTTTAAGTACACAACAGACGTACTCAACAGACTGTGCATGCGTGTACTAACACTTATGCGCATATATCAATTCATTTACGGACTGGCTATTCGTGTAATAACAAAAGCTAATAATACTGTATATTTATATTTACCTTCATTAAAACCATGCCAACTTTGCAGATGATACTGGGACTGGTAGCCAGATTTAGCCATAGAGGAAAAATCAGGTTGAGATTGTTGCTGATAGCAGTCAGTTAGATCCCAAAAGCTATATTCCGGTTGGGAAGGTTGGGGGGGGGAGGGGAGAGTTCCTGTTGATACTCTTGAAACCGATTGTGGCTCATGAGATGGTGGCTCATTGGGAGATTGGGAAGTACAATTATTCTCGTTCCCGGTTCTGCTTCTTGCTCGTACCCTTCTCCTTTTGCCATGCACATGCTGGTAGCAATGACCAATAACCCTGTTTAATCCCTGGGCATAGCATTGTGTGAACAAAGCAATAACTACTTGACAAAACACATCGAACTTTGTTCTTCCATCCATGGCCAGGTGAATTTTTGTAGTATTCATAATTGCGAATTATAGTCATATTTCTGGTACAGTGGCTTTCTTATTTGCTTGATCATTAATTGCTAAAAAGATCAAATATGCAAAACTTTATTTTGGTCTTTTTGAAACACCTGACATATTGTAAAAATTGTTCCTCTCTCTCTCCCCTGTAAACTTTCTCCATCTCTGTGTGCCCGAAAAGCAAAGTGGAAAAAAAATGTGTACATTTTTAACATTTTGTACAAGAATACTGTAACAAAAAACGCTACAACTCTAATTTGATAACGCTTAGAATACTCAAGGCTAAATAACAATTGGGTTCTTGCAATATGCTATACCATCAGCAGACAGGCACCTGTTCTGCGAATTGTAAATTGTAGCACTGAACCAACCCCCCCCCCCCCCCCCATAGGCAGGTGAATAAATACAAACAAACAAATCCTAATTACGTCTGACATAGCCCTGTTAAATACAGGTGTGAATAACACAAAGAATTGCTGAGAGTTAAATGGGATTTTGTAACGCTTGCGCACACCACGAACAAGGCGGGATCCCGGTACTGACGTGGGAAAGTACAAGACTGCGCACCCTACAGCAGCCGAGGCGCGCCTGGAGAGTGGATAGTTAGCGTTGCCGGGTCTGGGTTGGAGAGATCGGATTAGTTGAGATACTTGCTGGGGTCCAGGGGCGGAGCCAGAGGGATGGTCAATGTCCGTTGTGCCGTGGTCAGGGATTGGAGCCGGAGAGTGGTAGTATATCAGATAGGCGTGGTCAGGACTGGAGAGGTGCAGGTAGTCAGAGGCAAACCGGGGTCTTTATCCAGAGGGGGTCCAATAGTCAAGTCAGGGTCGTTATCCAGAGAGGGTCCTAAAGTCAAGCCAGGTCGGTACACAGGAAAGCAGCAGAGAAAAACACAGGAACAAGGCACAAGGCACAGCAAACGCAGGAACACAAGGCTACACAGGTTATCCTTAGCAAGGTGAAAGTCTTTTAAAGTAGACAGGAACCAATAGCAAGGGAGGTGGAGCGGAGGTGCGGTCTCTGCGGAGGCTAGGATAGGCTGCAGGAGACAAGTGGGCAATTAGGAATACTTGCCACGCAGCTGGGGAGCGGGGCACGCCATCACGTGCGCACGCCCCGTCACGGGCGTGCGCCGCATGTGACAGAAACGCGATGCAACCGGGGGCGGAGCCACGCTCCGTGGCACGAAGTGAAGAGCTGCGGGTGCGCGCGCGCTCTGTAACCAGAGCGGGGAGGCGCGCTGCAGCAGGTAAGGAGAGAACACACCGCAGGAGACGTGTTCCCCGATTCCTTACAGATGTACAGTATATTGAGTATATCTACCAAATAAAAAGAGAAATGTCCACACTTTTATTGAGGAAAGCCGGAAAAACAAACAGGCCACATCTGTATCTGTTTCTCAAGCGTGTCGCACCTCACCATGGTGTCCAGTATTTTTGGGGAAGCCATCTGACAACCCTATGAGTCCACTACCAAGCCCCAAAATAAAATTGGCTTTTACATTATCACTTTATATGGGCTTGACACTAATTTTCCAAAACCAACCAGGCATGTTAAAAAACAGTGAACCTTATCCCCCACATATTGTAGCTACTGAAGATATAGAAATATATCCATTTGTTGGCATTCACCGGAAATGTATTTACTGTACACACATTCTCCTCTTGCAGCCTGAATTACTTTATCGATAATTTTTGTGAGAAGTACGCAGTTGAGGAAATGCAAATACTTTGTTTAATTTCCCCTTCTATTAATATACTTGATATAATTAATATTGTATTCTGCTTACCGAAATGTTTTTTGTTTTGATAGTAACTGAAAAGGTACTGTACAGCAAGCAGCACAACAAGTCTTGTTCTTTTTGAGCAGACACTGCTTATCTTGATTATTTTTCCAGGGCTAGGGATAAAAATAACCCACATACAAAAGATTAGAGGACACTACAGGAAATCAAAGCACTCATTTGTCACTGTTTTTATTTATTGTAGGCTGATACACCTCGTTACATAGTACCCTTGAAGAAGAAAACTGTTTTCAAAGCTCTGTACACTATCATTTAATCCATGAAGATCACTAATGTTGGCCCCCTAAAGGGCCTCACAATTTACATTTGGTCTACTGTACATTCCTCCAGGACCCATACAGCTAGTAGAACTTTTTATCTATTAAAATCCTACATAGCCAGGGCCATTGACAGGAAATGCTGGGCCTGGTAGTGTATGTATGTCTTTATTTATATAGCGCCATTAATATACATAGCGCTTCACAGTAGCAATACACGTGACAATCATAAATAACAAATAATACAAATAACAGAACATGGGAATAAGTGCTTCAGACATAATAATTAACATTTAGGAAGAGGAGTCCCTGCTCCGAAGAGCTTACAATCTAATTGGTAGGTTGGAAGAACGTACAGAGACAGTAGGATATTCTGTTAAATGCGTCTGCAAGGGGCTAAGCTTTATGTATCAGGTGTATAGTATTAGCCACAGAGCTACTCATACTGTATGCTTCGTTAAGCAGGTATGTTTTAAGGTGGATAGAGAGGGTGCTAGTCAGTTGTTGAGGGGAAGGGCATTCCAGAGGTGTGGGGCAGTCCGTAAGAAAGGTTTAAGGTGGGAGAGGGCTTTAGATACCAAGGGGGTAGGGAGAAGACATCCTTGAGTGGAACACAAGAGTCGGGATGGTGCATAGTGAGAAATTAGGGCTGAGATGTAAGGAGGGGCAGAAGAGTGTAAAGCTTTAAAAATGAGGAGAATTGAGTGTGAGATGCAGGATTTTATAGGAAGCCAGGAGAGTGATTTCAGCAGGGGAGACACCGAGACAGATTTAGGAAAGAGTAGTGATTCTGGCAGCAGTTTTTAGGATAGATTGTAGGGGAGACAGGTAGGCCGGACAGAAGTTTACAGTAATCGATACAGGAGAATGAAGGACTGTGTCTGAGTTTTAGCAGTGGAGCAAGAGGAAAGGATGTATCTTTAAATATTGCAGAGGAAAAAGCGACAGGTTTTAGATACATTTTTAATGTGAGAGAATGTGAGAGAGGAGTCGAGTGTGACCCCTATGCAGCGTGCTTGCGCTACTGGGTGTATGACAGAACTTCCAACAGTAATCTGGAAGGAGGTAGTGGGGCCAGGTTTAGGATGAAATATGAGGAGCTCTGTTTTTGACATAATAGCATGTACTTGTATAGCGCTGCTAGTTTTACGTAGCGCTTTACAGAGACATTTTGCAGGCACAGGCCCCTGCCCCATGGAGCTTACAATCTATTTTTTTGGTGATTGAGGCACAGGGAGATAAAGTGACTTGCACAAGGTCACAAGGAGCCGAAACCGGGAATTAAACCAGGTTCCCCTGCTCCCATGATGAGTATAAGTCGGCGGAGGGCCATCCAGGATCATATCGCAGAAACATTCAGAAACTTTGGTCTGTACAGCAGGTGTAAGGTCAGGGGTTTGCAAAGTAAATTTGTGTGTCATCAGCATAGAGGTGATATTTGCACCCAAGAGATGTGATTAGGTCACCTAGAGAGTGTGTACAGAAAAAAGAGGAGAGGTCCCAAGACAGAGCCCTGGGGTACCCCCACAGAGAGATCAATAGAGGAGGTGTTAGCAGAAGCGACACTGAAAGTACGATGGGAGAGGTAAGAGAAGATCCAGGATAGAGCTTTGTTACGAATACCAAGAGAATGGAGAATGTGGAGGAGAGGGTGGTCCACGGTATCAAATGCTGCAGAGATCGAGTAGTATGAGCAGAGTGTAATGACCTCTGTCTTTGGCAGAATGGACGTATCATTAAATAATTGTTCAAAATATTACAGAAGGTATTAAGTGTTGGTGCATTTTCATTCTATTGCCACTCTGGTATGTTGGTAAGAGGTCCAATTTTGAGGGATGGTGAACACACTCTGACTTCCGTGAATTAAAAGAATGAATGTTTTCCTGGGTTAAGATTTGCTGACATCTAGTGGCACCAATCTCGTTAAACACATGCAATTGCTTGAAGTTCAATTAACGGTAGCAACAACAAAAAGATAGCAACAAGTAAACACTCAGGGCTCTTTACTGCACAAACAAAAATTGATTTCTCACTTGTGCACCCTGATAATTACAAATAATTAGAATCGATAAAAAAAATAAGTATCAAACATAAACACCCCACAGAGTTTTTAAGTGACCTCAGTAACGATATGTGGGGCAAAGGTAGTGGGTTACGATGGTATTGCATTACATTGAACCCCAAAAGTCTGTTCTAGAAATGGAAGCACTATAGGAGTTCTACTGACTAAGATCGCTGCCTTCTGCACTTTTACCCCTGAGGATTCCTTTGGGATGAAGTCAAGGGCACATCAATAAGGGAACGAGTAAGAGGAGTCAGAATCTCCATGGAAAATGCCAATAATCTTCTGAGCGTTCTGGATGAAGATATGCTGGAAGGACTAAGGACTGACCTCTGGCGAGGGCAGTCACAAGAGTTGCGCACCCGGTACCACAAGAAATTGTGGACCATGTACCTGGATTGAAGTGGGACACACTCACTCAAGCTCCAAAAATGGTTTACATAAAAATCTATCTAAATCTTTGTTTGTGTATATGTATCCCTATTTATCTCCCTACTTTTATATATGCATCTCTTATCTATCTACACCTCTATGAATCTATTTCAACCATATATTTTGCTATTTTTCTAATGCCATATAAATACAGTATCTATCTAGACGATCTCTATATATTTTCCAATTTTTTTAAATATATAATCTCTATTCTCTCTCAACTTCATTCAACACTCCCTTTTCAATTTTGCTTATTTCACATGAGCCACACTCACTTCTGGGCACACATTTTATTCTTTACTATTTTCCTGTTCCTATGTTTCCACTGTCCAGCTCTGCTACATACGTCTAAGGCCTCGTCCAGGATGACCGCTGTAAAACACATTGCTGCAATGTGTGTGGCCAGCGCGAGCGAGCGCCTGCACGACGCTTAGAAGCTTGCAGAGGCAAGCAAATTTGATTATGCCGCTCGCGGGCGCGTCACATAAGCGGTTTGCCCAATCAGGGCAAACCAGCTCTGTGACGTCATGGCCGTGCCCCCCGACACACGCGACTAGCCGGCTATAAATCGCCTGGCCCAGCAGAGCGTGTGACATCACCGTGCACGAGCGCCAGCTCCCTGCCTGGCCGCAGCCTTATTCTGTCACTGTCCTTTTAAAGAGGCAATCCATGTCGGTGGATTTTTTTGGCAAATTGTTTTATTTGTGTTACATATCATTGAAGCAGTGGGTCTCCGGACCTGAACCATGCTAATTTCAGCTCCAGAGACACCCTGCTTTTGGAGATACTTACCTCCAAAGGTGACGATAGCCACTCTCCTTGGATACTAGGGTTCAAAATATGGCTGCTGTTCAAAGATTTTGCGCCCTGCGGATCAATAGGAAGCTGTGATATCATCAGTGCGCTTCCTATTGGACCATGTGATACAGGACCATTAAACTTTCAAGCTCTGCTTTCTCAGCTACAGTGGCTACCGGCAGGTATCTACGGAAGCAGTTGGTCCCAAGAGTTGAAATGAATGGGTTTCGGCTACGGGGACCCCCTGCTTTAATTTTATATAAGAACTTCACCCCTAAACTTGCCGACATTATTGCTCCTTTAAAAAGCAAACCGTGAGAAACATCTCACGTCATTTGTCAGACCTCTCCAGACAGCATGCTTTGCAAATTTTAAATGTCTCAACAGTGCCATTGGCTCGTGTGCAGAGTTGTGTCCAGGGAGCCCGGCAACTCTCTCTTCTCCTGAGCCGTGCAGCGTCCACTAAATGCCTCTCTACCGCTTACTGACTCTGCAGACACACTGGGAGCCTCCACGAATTGCAGGATTCCAGGGCACTACAACTCTATAAAGAATAAAATAATATGCATCAAAAAATAAACTCCTTAGTTATTAAATGACTTGAATCATCTCTAGTTAGATCAGTCACAGTAGAGTCAACAAACTGGCCCATTTAGAAACTGTGACCCCCTCTTCTCTCTTTTATTGTACATCTATGTTCCCCGCCCTCTCTCCTCTCTCACAATACCCCAAGCCTCCAACATCCTAGAAAGAAAAAGATGAAGATACTACAGTAAATCAAAGCACTCTTCCATCAGTTTTTATTTATTGAAGATTGTGATAGTGTGACAGAACCCTTTAAGAAATGTTTCAAAAGTTCTGTACAGTATCGTTTAATCTATAAAGATCATCAACGTTGGTCCCCTAAATCAGGGGTGCGAAACTTTTCCGTCTGCGCCCCCTGCCTGCTTCTCCCCCCTTAGCTTGTCTCCGGCGTTTCTGAAGTTACATTGCCATGGCAACACGTCATTTGACGCCACATTGCCATGGTGATGTGTCGCAAGAAGTCGCCAGAGACAAGATAAGGCAATTTACAGAGGCCTCGTACGCTCCCACCGGCATTTTATTTATGTGCTTTGGAGAAGAGCGCGGGGCCTCTGTAAGCGCCGCCCTGAAAATGAGGCGCCCCTCAGTTTACGCACCCGTGCCCTAAATCACAACCTTTAAGGAATCTACATTTCCCCGGGACTATTACAGCTACTAGAACTGATTTCTTGAAAATCATACATAGCCAGTACCACCGACAGGAGAGAATGGAAAGTCTGGTGTCCTGGGCCCGACGGACCAACCCCAACTTCTACCCATCGCTCATCAAATGTACCCGGTCCCACCAATTCCCCAGACCGTAACCCCCAAATATATGTGGTAGTTTGTGTTAAAATGAAATATTACATTGCCGCAGCTTTTACTAAAATATAGAAGTAATGGCTCTGGAAAGAACGGCGATTTCTTCAGATCTTTGGCCAAGGCTCATGTACAGTATATAAATAGTAATACACTACAAACATGCCACTAAAATTACAGTCCAACTATACATAATATACTGAAGATCTGTATATCAATTTGCAGGGAGTTTTTTTTTAAATAGCCCTTTCTTAATCTATGTCCAATTGTTATGTCCGTTAAAGTATTTAAAGGAGTGAAGGGAAGGAATCAATGTATTAGTCAGCAGCATTCATCAATATGTCAATGTTAGGTCATTAAAAATGTGAGGTATAGGTAGTTAACATGGCTATATTTAGTGTGTTACTAAGTAACAACAGACATCAATACATTGGAATTCTATCAATAGTAAGAACAGTGTTGCTGTCGTCTATTGCTTTGAAGTATACAAGGCTCAATTTGAATCTCCTACTAGACAATTTAAACTAGCTACAAAATAGCACTACCAAACAAATCTATTCTCGATGGTGCATTTACTCTAACAATCACATTATGTTTACGTTTATAAATTGCCCTTATAAAAGTTATGAAGTACACAAGTACATGAAAGTTATTTTCTTTAAGTTGGATCTTTCACCCAGTTGCCTATAATTGAGGCCACTTAAAAAAAAAGTAGGCACCAAAACTCCAATCAAGACTCCTCCACAACAGATCTAAGGTTCTCTATGGGTAACTTTCACGTCATTTGTGTCCCTATATATTTCAGGTTTGGTATAGGTTTTCATCCTGGCGAAGCTGCGTAACGGCACTGAAAGATTGTTCAACAATAAGAAGTAATTCATTTGGTGGAGTTATTTTATTTTTAGTGTAGTGGAGGATTAATAACCTGACTTTGAGCTCCCCGTGCAACTTAATGAGTGTGGCTTACAGTTGGAGTGCACCATCCAGGGCCGCCAACAGGGAGGGAGGGGGGACGGGACCAAGACAAGAGTCCGGGGCTGCAGGGGGCCCAGCGTTCGGACAAAGCAGTTGCCGCCGTGTCGCAGCTCTCCCCCAGCTGCAGGCCTCTCCCTCACTCTGTCCCACGCCGAGCCTCTCTGACATTGGCTAGAAATAGGTTAGTGAGGAGAGGCCGTGTAGCTGTTGGAGAGCCCGGGCCCAGTAGCAACTGCAGGAATGGCAACCGGGCCTGGTCAGAGACCATCCTCAAGGTAAGTCTGTATTTTTTATATGTATTTGGGTGGTGTATTTTTATATGTATTGGGGGGGGGGGGGTTATATGTATTTCTTTTTTTGGACGGTTTTGGGGTGTGGGTTGTATGTATTTACGGGGTGTTTTTTTTGTCAGGTCACCGGACACACTGTATAATATCAGTCAGGTCACCGGACACACTGTATAATATCAGTCAGGCCACCGGACACACTGTATAATATCAATCAGGCCACCGGACACACTGTGTAATATTAGTCAGGCCACCGGACACACTGTATAATATCAGTCAGGCCACCGGACACACTGTGTAATATCAGTCAGGTCACCGGACACACTGTGTAATATCAGTCAGGTCACCGGACACACTGTATAATATCAGTCAGGCCAACGGACACACTGTATAATATCAGTAAGGTCACCGGACACACTGTATAATATCAGTCAGGTCACCGGACACACTGTATAATATCAGTCAGGTCACCGGACACACTGTATAATATCAGTCAGGTCACCGGACACACTGTATAATATCAGTCAGGTCACCGGACACACTGTATAATATCAGTCAGGCCACCGGACACACTGTGTAATATCAGTCAGGTCACCGGACACACTGTGTAATATCAGTCAGGCCACCGGACACACTGTATAATATCAGTCAGGCCACCGGACACGCAGTATAATATCAGTCAGGCCACCGGACACACTGTGTAATATCAGTCAGGCCACCGGACACACTGTATAATATCAGTCAGGCCACCGGACACACTGTATAATATCAGTCAGGCCACCGGACACACTGTGTAATATCAGTCAGGCCACCGGACACACTGGATAATATCAGTCAGGCCACTTAAACACTGTGTAATATCTGTCAGGCCACCGGACACACTGGATAATATCAGTCAGGCCACTTAAACACTGTGTAATATCAGTCAGGTCACCGGACACACTGTATAATATCAGTCAGGTCACCGGACACACTGTATAATATCAGTCAGGCCACCGGACACACTGTATAATATCAGTCAGGCCACCGGACACACTGTGTAATATCAGTCAGGTCACCGGACACACTGTGTAATATCAGTCAGGTCACCGGACACACTGTATATCAGTCAGGCCAACGGACACACTGTATAATATCAGTAAGGTCACCGGACACACTGTATAATATCAGTCAGGTCACCGGACACACTGTATAATATCAGTCAGGTCACCGGACACACTGTATAATATCAGTCAGGTCACCGGACACACTGTATAATATCAGTCAGGCCACCGGACACACTGTATAATATCAGTCAGGTCACCGGACACACTGTATAATATCAGTCAGGTCACCGGACACACTGTATAATATCAGTCAGGCCACCGGACACACTGTGTAATATCAGTCAGGTCACCGGACACACTGTGTAATATCAGTCAGGTCACCGGACACACTGTATAATATCAGTCAGGTCACCGGACACACTGTATAATATCAGTCAGGCCACCGGACACACTGTATAATATCAATCAGGCCACCGGACACACTGTGTAATATTAGTCAGGCCACCGGACACACTGTATAATATCAGTCAGGCCACCGGACACACTGTGTAATATCAGTCAGGTCACCGGACACACTGTGTAATATCAGTCAGGTCACCGGACACACTGTATATCAGTCAGGCCAACGGACACACTGTATAATATCAGTAAGGTCACCGGACACACTGTATAATATCAGTCAGGTCACCGGACACACTGTATAATATCAGTCAGGTCACCGGACACACTGTATAATATCAGTCAGGTCACCGGACACACTGTATAATATCAGTCAGGCCACCGGACACACTGTATAATATCAGTCAGGTCACCGGACACACTGTATAATATCAGTCAGGTCACCGGACACACTGTATAATATCAGTCAGGCCACCGGACACACTGTGTAATATCAGTCAGGTCACCGGACACACTGTGTAATATCAGTCAGGCCACCGGACACACTGTATAATATCAGTCAGGCCACCGGACACACTGTATAATATCAGTCAGGCCACCGGACACACTGTGTAATATCAGTCAGGCCACCGGACACACTGGATAATATCAGTCAGGCCACTTAAACACTGTGTAATATCAGTCAGGCCACCGGACACACTGGATAATATCAGTCAGGCCACTTAAACACTGTGTAATATCAGTCAGGCCACCGGACACGCAGTATAATATCAGTCAGGCCACCGGACACACTGTGTAATATCCGTCAGGCCACCGGACACACTGTATAATATCAGTCAGGCCACCGGACACACTGGATAATATCAGTCAGGCCACCGGACACGCTGTATAATATCAGTCAGGTCACCGGACACACTGTATAATATCAGTCAGGTCACCGGACACACTGTGTAATATTAGTCTGGTCACCGGATACACTGTATAATATCAGGCAGGTCACCGGACACACTATATTACGTAGCCGGTGCTTTTTCACACCGCGTCACGAGCACTCCCGATTCAAATCACACCAAGACAAAAGCAACCGTTACGAAAACAAATAAACCCGCCCCCCCCGGTTGCGTCACTTTGTAATTTTCAAACGGTCTAATCGGTAACCGTCGTTGAACCATTCTCCCGCCTCTTTCTCTCTTCCTTCTTCTGCCATTGGTCAAAAGGGTTGCCAATCGTCGACGCGAAACGGTGACGGGCTGAAATCTCCCGCTGGCCTTCTCGGCTATTGGTCGACCCCGCGTGACGCGCTACCCCTCGTAATTGGCCAGGCAGTCGAGGCTGGGAGGGGAGGGGGGCGTGCCTGGCAGGAAGCGAAGGTTATATGAAGGGGTGTTGGTGGGGCCGTAGCGGGTTAGTGCAGGGGAAGCGTACGGACGGGACGGAGTCGTTGGTGTGGGGGGAAAAGCGAGCGAGCGAGAGTGCGGGCGGGCGGCCAGAGGGGAGGGGGCCGTTGAAAGGGGAAAGAAACGAAAGACTTGTCAACAGAATCAGGCCCGAACCTCCGTGCAGCCCAACAACGTCACATCCTTTTATTTTTTATTAGCACAGACACGACTAGGCCTCCCCCCCTTTTTTTTTTTTATTTATTTAAATGATAAATAAGCACAAAGGAACCAGAAACATTCTCCTTCCTGTAGAACCACTCTCCTCTCTGCCAAAAAGTAACCTATAAAAGGCATGGTGAGTATGCCCAGGCTGCCCTTGTTGGCTTTAATAAAGATGTCTGCGAATGGGCCTTGCCTGTATTTAATGTGTATGCTCCTTGTTATGTGTGGGATGTACTATCCATGTATTCGCAGTAACGCTTACGTGTGTTTACATTGGTACTACCCTTCCCTTGAGCTCCTCGTTGCTCCCCCCAGCTGCTTCCTGTATATAGGTAGCGCCAGTGGCTGTGTTCTTTCCTGGCCCCCCCTCATCAGGTTGGGGTTACATTCAGTATGAACAAGCTCACTGGTACAAGTGGTGACGTTTAGCTTTACACTACCAATGGTTGGATGATTTCGATTCTAGATTATTTCGTAGGTTTTTGATGCTATTTAGGTTTACTTGCCATAAAATAGTATGAGATTTGGTTCAAACGTAAATATATGTACAGAAAAATAAAATCTATTTACTGTAGATAAAAGTAAGGTATATGTCAGCCGAAGACATCAATTATAATGTTGTAATGTGATTATCCTCTAAACTTGGTTAGAGGATCCAGGAAGCTGTGGAGCAAATGTTGGCCATTTTGGCAAATATGCAAATTAGTTGATACTTGGAGTTTAGTGTGTGAAATGATTTGAACTCTAAAGGCCTGTTTCTGAGATGTGCACTAAGTGACTGATTATAAAGCAGTTGTAAAAAAACAAAAAACCTTAATGTGTACAATCTGCAAAAGAAAAACATGCATATTAAGGCAACTTAATTGTTGGGTGGCCATTCTAAGTAGTTATTTGTAACTTTATGTACCGTTTATTTAAAAATCTTGTATTCCTACGTTAAGATGGGCCAATCAGTTATTTCCACTTGTCTGTGAACATGTAAAGCGGAATTTAATTACATAGAAGCTAAATTAAGCAGTGCATGGCACCCAGTGCCCCACAGCAGGTGTATTGTGCCACTGTCCCGCAAGACAGTGCAGGTAAACTGGTTGGATACCCACAATCTGGTGGCAGTGGTTTTAATGAGGGAAGCCACATGTTACTGAGGCTATAATAAAATTAATTGGGTTCAAATAAATGCAATGATGAGAATGTCGTATCAGGGGGAAAAACACACGGATCTGAGATCTCCAATAAAATACATTTAGTATTACACTTTGTGTGCTTGATGCACAGAAATACCTGGCTAGGAGTAGAATAGTGGGAAAAGCCTTAGAAGTGTACTTTACATAGTGTTTATTTATATTGCAAATTTTTCTTTAGCAACGGACTAGTTGTCAGGATATGAATACATGTCAAAAAGTATGTACCATGCTGTCATTTTTGTAATATACATTTTATTTAGTATAATTTAATAACCTTGAGGTGGAGTAAATAGCCCCTTTAGTGGGATGTTGTGTAAATACCTTACTGTACCTTATTTATTGTATAGCCACTTACAACAGCTAAATGTTTCATAGCACATGTTAATGTTTACATAATGACAGACCTAATATCAGTATTGATTAAGTGAGACCAACTGATGAACAAGCTGAAATGTTTAATTGGATACAATTCTTTAGATGACACCATAACTTCATAAACCATCATGCAAAAAATACTTAATTTTCATTAGATTGCACGCATTCATTTTACTTTTGTGCTGCCCATTAATGTTAAACAATAAATGTATAATTGTTTGAGAAACTACTTCCATTGGTTTATGCACACATCCTAAAAGTTATGCAAACATTTGAACTTCTATTACATAAGAACCATCAGATTAGTTTTTCTATGTCAATTTATTGCAGAAATAAGGAACTGTACACCATGAAGCCCTCCTGTAGATTCCTGGGACAGGTACTTTGCGTGTGTAATGAATGGTCTGTGGTGGCACACTTTCTCCCTAAGTTTTATCCCTACCCGCACCAATGAAAATACAGTACAAAGTCATTCAGAAACTTCGTCAACTGTTTTGTTATTTTGGTTTTATAGGAAACTTGATTTCAATCTTTTAACTAACTTTCTTTGTCTTTCCTTAACAGAATTCAAACGTTGAGAACTTGCCACCACACGTAATTCGTCAGGTATACAAAGAGGTCTCCACTCTGACATCTGACCCTCCAGAGGGAATAAAGATCTTCCCGAATGAAGAGGATATAACAGATGTGCAAGTTAGCATAGAAGGACCAGGTTGGGATAAGAAACTACCTACTGTTTGTGGCTGTAGATTTAGTTTGTGTGATTGGTTGACAATACATTTGAAAGCAGAATTACCTGCTGCATTGCATTTTCTTTATTTTTTTCAATTCCAAGTTTGAAGCAAATGGTCTCTGGAACTAAACTTTTAATTTCAGCTCTTGGGACCCCCTGCGCCCAGAGATGCTCACCTCTGTAGCGGTGCCAGTATTTTCAGGCAGTTATGTGCCTAACATAATATAATGGTGGCTTTAAATGTCACAAGGCAGGCTGACAATAGAAAGCCGTGACATGATCAGTTGCGGCTTCCTACTGGCCAGTGTGACTTGGACATTTTTAACTTTAATGGGATACCGGCACCGCTACAGAGGTAAGTATTTCTGGCAGCAGGGGTTCCCTGGGGCTGAAATTAATGCAGTTGAGCTCTAGAGATCCATCCATCAATCCTGTAATTAACGTTTTTATTTTTTATGCAGTCTGTTCTGCATTCAAGATGAATGTAGCATTCCCGCATTTATCCAATAGTGCACACCAAAACAGGTCTTATTTATTTTATAAATTGAGGTTTAAAGTTTAATCAGACTTATGGCTGTCTTTCACTGTAGACTCCTGAGGGCAGACATCCTTTCAACATTGTACAATAGAAAATAGTTAACCCAGAGTACTTTTTCCCCAGCTGTAGCTGGTTTCCTTTACCTGTTCTGCACAATAGTTTCTCAGTAATGTCATAAATATTTTTAGCATTCTTATGAAAGCATTTTTACTAAACTTTTTCTATCCCCGACAGAAGGCACCCCGTATACTGGAGGAATTTTCAGAATGAAGTTAATTTTAGGAAAGGATTTTCCGGCATCTCCACCAAAAGGATACTTCCTCACAAAGATATTTCACCCAAATGTTGGTACCAATGGAGAGATCTGTGTCAATGTATTAAAAAAAGATTGGAAGGCTGAGCTAGGCATTAGGCATGTTCTGCTGGTGAGTATGAATGATTGCTCTTATCTTTCTATTTAAACACATGCAAGACTTTTGAAGAGTATTTGGACAGATCTGGTTCTCCCATTTATTTCTAGTTGGTGAAAATGCGGTAATGTTAAGCCATTGCTCTTTTTCATAAAACTTAACTCAATTTCACACCTGAGAAGCTGCACCTGAATTCAGGAGTCTTTTTGTTTGTTTGTTTGTTTTTGTTTTTTTTCACTAACATGAATATTTTTTTCCCCCTTAAGACAATAAAGTGTTTGTTGATTCACCCGAATCCAGAGTCTGCACTGAACGAGGAGGCTGGACGCCTCTTGCTGGAGAACTATGAAGAGTACGCTTCCCGTGCAAAACTCATGACTGAAATCCACGCCCAGGCTTCCAACCTTAAAGGCAAGGATCCAACCGACCCCTGCTCCTCTGCATCAGCCACAGTGGCCAATGGTGATGGACCCATGGCCAAGAAACATGCTGGAGATAGGGACAAGAAGCTGGCATCGAAAAAGAAGACTGACAAAAAGAGAGCCTTAAGAAGGCTCTAAGGCAAAGTATAAACATTACCCAAGGGGCAGGGGAGGTTTTAGCATCAAATCATGAAAGGAACTTGTGTGTGAACTTTGAGACAGGGTGGGAGGGACCGAAGAGGAGAGTTTGGGGAGTCAATAAAAATCCATATCCTTTTCCCCCACTTTGTTTTGTTTTTTAAATGCCTGCTTTTGTTATAGTTTTTTTTCCAATCTAAGTTATTTAAATTATAAATCTATTAAAATACCTTTTCTTAAGATTCCCTTGGCTTGTACTTTCATTTAGTGTGCATGTTTATAGAAACATTTCTTCAAAGTGCAGGTCTCCTGTAAAACAGATACAAAGTGTAGAGGTCTACACGCAAGTTCATAATGTGACGGCCAAGAACCGTGGGAATACACCGTTTCAGGTCCCATATGGACGACATTTTTTTGTCTTGTGTTGGCTGCACAAGCAGGATTCTCATCGCCTGAAACTGTTTCCCTGCACTTTGGAATCCTGTTTATAGAAGGCAATCCTGACTAGATCATTGTTTGGAACCATGTACATAATGGGAGTAAAATGACACTGTAGTACAATATTGGAGGTTCCTGCTATGATTTTGAGCCTGTGACAACTCAAACTGGCATGTAGAGTAGAAAGAATTGGTTTGCATGTCCAAACCGCTTGGTATGGTCTTATTGCAAGTAACTGTTAGATCTTTGTGGACTTAAATGTTTCTTGGTAAAACTGCTACACGTAGCTAGTTATTTGAGGTACTTACTGTGTGTAACCCAAATTATACAACCTGTTTGCAGAACTGGGGAATATACTACCCAACTCTGAAAGGGGGTTTATTTTCTGCTTAACTGAACCACTGACGTAGCCTGTTTTTTAACTTTTGCACATGGTGGGATATGTGCCGTTGAATCCTTTGGAAAATAATATTCTGTATAATTATTAAGATGGATCCAAGCAGGCGACATCTGTCCATTGATCTTGTGATGTTTGGCCTTTCGGTGTGGTTGTATTGGATGTGGAGTGGTTATTGAAGGCTTTGCTTTTACAGATGTACTACTGTTGATTAGTTGGAGAAATTAAGCTAATTATTTTAACACAAGGAAGAAGTTTAGGACTTTCACTTCCAAAATGTGTTAAGTGTTTGGAACTTTTTTTCTGCTTATCTTAAACTTGTATACAGATGACTTTGCAGGGCCATTTTAATTTTTTTTTCCAGTGGTCAACTCTGGCATGTGGAGACGTAAACTGGTCCAATTAGAGGCAATCCAAGCGGCACTGAAAGTAAACTTTTTGTTTTAATGTAGTCTTTGATTACCTATATTGAAAACGAATTACTTAAGATACAAATTGATTGGTTCGCCAGTAATTGATCAGTGAAGATCCTGCTTCCCAGGGTTCACCAAATGGCTGCCTTTCAGCTTCAATGAAGTCTTCTGTCAATGTAACTCAGCAGCTACAATGTATTCTTATATTACTACGGTAATGTATTGTTAGTTTGCAGCCCAAACTGCAATACTGGCGACAAATTAGCACAAACAGTAAAGTGTTGCAAAGATCTTGCACTGCTGGGGAAGGTGGGTTAAAATCAGCAATAGAAATAAAGATGGTCATATTAAAAATGGCAGAGATTAATTTAAAAATAAATAAATGTAAGTATCTACTACAGAACTGATTTATTAATATAAAAAAAAAAACACAGGATATTGTATGGTATTTCTTTCCACCTTAAAATTGCTGAGGAGCAGAGTATGTAGTTCTGTCTATAGAAGGATCAGTTTGTTGCTGCGTGTGATGGAGTCAAATGAATATGGCATTGGCTTACAAAAACCTTCAGGTGTTTGGTAATATCAGGGGAAGTTTGGACAGGACTGCATGTCTAGAATTACAGTGAACGAAGGAAAGTGGCACGTTGAATAGGTTAAATGTAACTGTTTGACACAAAGATAAGTATAGGGGTTTTTAAAATATGTTGTAAACTTTTAGAATTACTATAGTAAATGCTTGGGGGGGGGGGGGGGGATTACAACATCTGGCAAATAATTATCACTTGAAGTATGTTTGCCAAGTAATTGCAGTGCCATCATTAAAGTAGTAATATGGGTTAACTTAAAAAATGAATAATAATTATTACAGGTTTGAGGCTGGGCCTCTGGAGATGAACCCTGTTAATTTCAACTCCGGGAACCCCCTGCTTCCAGAGTGACTTACCTCTAGTGGTGCCAGTATCCATGCAGACAGAGAACCTGTTCCTTAATATAATGGTGGCTTACATGTCACACAGGCCAATAGGAAGCCGTGACATCATGCGCTGTGGCTTCCTATTGGCCTGTGCGACCAGGACCTTTAACCTTGCCAGAGATGCTGGCACCCCCTACGAAGGAAAGTATGGAAGCAGGGTCTCCTCGGAGCTGAAATGAACGGGGCTCCGGAGAACCCCTGTTTCAAACCTGTAATTAACGTAAAAATATATATATATATATTTATATATATATATATATATATTTTTTTTTAATCTGTATTGCTGCTTTAATCAATCAAGTAGCTATGCTTGAAACCAGTGTTTCTGCAAATAAGTAATATATACATTTGTTTTAATTTCACACAAATTGGAAATTAAGGTTTCTATTTTGAGGGCAATCAAATCTCCCAAAGGAAGCTAATTAGACTGAGAACCACAAAAAAAAAAATTGCCCTGCAAAGTTGAACTGACTTCCTTTAACTTGTCCTTTAACTTGTGAATGCAGAAGTGCATACGCATTTCCGAGGCAAATGATATAAAATACAAATCACGAACTGCAACACAAGAATATATTTAGGAATAGTTTGTCTTTATTTCAGAAACACGTAAGGAATTAATTAGTAGCGCCTTCGATTTCATCTGGTGTATGAATGTGAATTCACGGTTAGTAAAACAAGTCATTTAAAAATATAATACACTTTTTCCTATTTTACAGTTGAAAACGTTGAACACAATTAGGAATTTTTCGGAAGCCGCACTAGGTGGTGCTGAATGTTTTCTGACATGTTTTCCACATTGTATTTCTCTATGCCCTTCACTGTTCGTTGAATGATTTATTCTGAAAATGGGAAAACTTACATACAGAGGTGACTGTAAAACCACAGGATGAAATCTCCAAGAAATATCTAAATACATTTTTTAATATTTCCCAATCTGTTGCCATTCCAGGTTTGTAGGTGTCATAAATAATAAAATAATTCTCCATGTTATACATGATTTAGGCACGCTGAGCACTTTAATTGTGGACGTCATAGAGCAATCTACAATGTTTTGGTTCTTTATTTGAATAGAGCTGAAATATTTCGGAGCAAGGGAAGACTTCACAGCACATTAAATAGGGGCCATGTTTTGTGATAAGTCCTACAATATTGTAGGCTCATTACCAATGTCTAATTCCGAAGGATAGCGGAACTGAAACCGTATAACTTCATGCTGAATGTGAAGAGCATTTCTAAGGCTGCGTCCATAGAGATGGGAGCAGTGCTGAACCGCGCTGAAGCCTGTGCGATTTCATGCGCATGCGAGCGTGATTGGGAGGCGGGGCAGTGATGTCGCTGGGCCAATTGCTGGTGACGTTGACGCTGCTTCGCGCTGATTGGATGTTTTCAGCCGACAGCACGCTGAAAAACAGCTTGGCTGTCGGCTGAAAAATCCAACTCCTCAGCACGTCTGCGGACGCTCCGTGAGCCCCCTCTAACAACATCCTCATTGAGGAAGCCGGGGCTCAGCGCGGAGCGTCCGCGCGGCTTCCCCTGCTATGGACGTGGCCTCAGGCTGCGTCCCCACTAGCACTAAGCGGGCAGCGCTTGCCGAGTTTACTTTGTGCAAAGTGGTTTCTCACGTCACCGCGTGCACTCATGCACAGGCACGTACGCTCTCCCAAGCTTTGCGCTTGGGAAGTAAAAAAAAAAAAAAGTTCGAAGCGCGCTCAATAGGCCCCCCCCATGCACCCCCACCGGTGCGCGCTTGCAAAATTCGCAGGACACCCGCGCTCATGCTTGGAGAGTTGGTGACGTCACCACTCAAGCATGAGCGCGGTCAGCGCCAGCTGGGCCGCAGCCTAACAACGCATGGAGGTACTACTACTTGGTATTATAGAATGCAGCATCTTCACGAGGAGCGAGCAATGGAACAGTCTTAAAACAAGTACTGTTTTTCTGTCTGTCTCTGTCTGTCTGTCTTTTTTTACACTGGTCTGAGCTTTTTTAAATTCTATTGTGATGGCATTAAGGCATCAACCTGAAAGATCCGTGTAAACTTGCGGTCCACAAGTTCAAGTACCAGCCTTTCCCCCTCCCGAGGTAGATAAAATAAGTACCAGTTGTAACTGGGTAATAAAATGCCATCTTCTAAGATGTAATGCGTTTTGGATAAAAAGCACTATACAACAAACAGTATTATTGTGTGTATCCTTCTACTTTATGACATTAGAACGTTTACTGTGACAACACGGTGCAACACCTGGGCTGCATAAATAACAGCAATTAGCTTTAGATAGCAAAGTTGTTTTTAGAGGCTAAAAACAGTAGACTACTTTAATAATGAAAAAACAGAATGTAAACACCTTATCACTGAGTGAGCTTTATTTGCTATGCTTTGAATCCCTCAATAGCCCAAGCAGTTGAATTATCCCATGAATGCATCTTTTGTTTTGTTAAACTCCATGGCCAAGGTAAAGTTGTTAATATTCACATGCATCAAGCCTGGAACAGATAACCCATTCTGGCACTTAATGCATCTGCCCCAATGTCTTTGCGAGTTAATCATGTAGTGTTCTTACACAGAGCATATTCATGAAATTCTTAATTAATGCATGCTGATACCCCTAAAACAATTTGACAGAGACCATAAAACTCAGAGGTAAGAAATTAGCTAAACATTTCATGTACGCAATTCAAAAAAACTCAATTGAATCCACATTTGGTAATACATTTTAGTAAGCTTGTAAAATACAAGGTGGTAGAATAGTAGTCTTGGTTACAAATTATTGGATATCTTGCGTGTAGATTAGAAGGCTACCCCTTATGTCGAAGTGGGAATATTACAGTAGAGTAGGAAGAAAATAAATTGAAGCCAATGTCTGAAAATCAGCACCAGGCCATCAAATCATTTTTTTTTGGTAAAAATATGAATAATTATCTACTTGTGCTACCATTCCTTTAACGCTTAGAAGATATAACCCAGCTAATCAGCAGTGAACATTCATATATCTAGTTATACCAAGTACAGTTATAATTGTTGCATTACTATGGCCCATAGTCAATATGCTATGAAGATGTCCATGTGGCACCAAAATGTTGACATATGACACAATTAAACACCAAGTATTGAGTCAAGATTGGAGTGCCACAGTACTTGGAGTGATATATATATATATATGTCCCCCCCCCCAGCTGGACAAGGTTTTTGAACCCTTCATCTAAAGCTGATCTCTTCTCAATCATGGGGACATTTTCTTCACAGCTTATTCAATATATCCCTATATTCTTACTCAAATTAATTGCATCGTCTTGTAAACCCAGGTATCACTTAGATTTCCCCCCCTTTTTTCACATTGCCTTTCCTTTAGATCCGGAGTTATATTGATGTAAAATGTTTGCATCTGATCAGTCTGATCCCCAACATCTAGAGACGCCAGGTTCTTGAGCGACAACACAAAATGGCCGCGGGGACAGCCTTGCCTCCAACAGCCAATAGAAAGCCTGAGGACAGCAGCTTACTATTGGTGACCCCTTTGGTCATGTTTGTAGTTTTCTCACGGAAACTACAAAACATTGAAACTTGTTTGCTCGGAAGCCCGGACTGTGGATCAGCTCTCTGGGACTCCCTGCTCCTGTAAGCTACTAAACAAAAATGTATTTTGGTGGGGATCCCTGCCTTAAGTTTATCTGTCATTGTGGAAGTTGTATAACTGTAATCACTGAACAGTCACTGCTGCATTAATACCTCATTTGGTTATGGTACCTTAATTAGGCCTTAATAAAAGTAGTGTTTTCGTGTATATTATGTGGAATGTGTTGTGCGTTTTAGAGCCAGAATTGTGGACCTAAGTGTAATACAGCTGTTAAACCTATTTATAAAATGTCATCACATTTCTAGACAAGGTGTTATATGACAAAGTGCTCTCCCTTTATTGCAACTCCCATACATGCTTGTAAATGGAAATGCAGTTAACGCATTTAATACTGTTCATTATATTATGCCGCTTTCATTTTAGCCATAAAAGTCACTGATACCCAAGCAAATGGAGGAGGGCGTGTGCTGGAAATGTCGAGGTCGATCGAGAATTATCGAGCAGGACAAAATATGTTATTGTTCGAAGTGCTACATTGGCACTTTAACTTTAATGGGAGTTTCCGAGTGATAGTGTTCAGATTGGCACTATTGCAGTTTAAGGGAGGGGGAAAATGCAATATTACACGCGCCCTATTACAGAGATACAAATGGGCAATATTTCAGCCAAGACACAGCCCTCATTATTCATGGTGTGAATAGTGCAGTAAATATTTTGGTGTGGCAATAGGAGAAGCACACGTGGACCACGTCATTTTTAATTTGATCTTATACTACTGTACTAGTGTGTGACTCATTCTCCTAACTCGTAAAGCGGGACTAGAGCAGAAATAGCACAATGGACTATATGCATTACTGATTAAAACCTTTGCCAGGACAATAGTCTCAGAGATGGTTTGAAATGGGGATAGCAAGGAGATTTGGAAGATGAGGGTGAGAGAATGGCAGTGATGGCTATTCCTAATGTATTTATTCTTTAACCCAGGCGGTACTGAAAAGATGTGTTACGGCAGGCATAATCTAATCATATAGGGTTCCATGTTAAAATGGATTAGAAGTAGAGTGGCTCACTGAGTGCTCATTTGCATGCCAATACCCAGAATCCCTGGCTGCAGTGGAAGCATTGTAGAGAGCAGTGTAACATTGTGGGGCAGAGGAGTGGCTAAGTGAGTATAGACACAGGCTGTGTTAACAATGACACTAAGTTTGAATCAGGGGAGCCTGGTTCAAATCCTGGTGTCAGCTCCTTGTGACCTTGGGTAAGTCACACAGGCACTGTGTCTGTGTAATTCCTATGTGCTGTGTACCACACACTATACTGTCATTGTGAAGCACTTTGAGTCCCATTGGGAAAAAAGTGCGATTTGAAATAAAGTTGTTGTTGTTTTATGCTCAGTGATAATGGGGAAAGACAGGGTTGTAGACCTGCTGTCTGACATGCAAATGTACCCACAAGTGGTATTTTTATTTGCTATTCCTTATGTACAAACTAAGGTCCTATTAAACCATTGCATCATTTGAACCAACTACAGAGTCTTCAAAATATAATAGTTATTTTTTTTGTTTGCTATATTTAATGGTTAGAAAATCTATTAGCTCTAATTTCCATTGCCGTGTCTGCAGTAATCCAGGATCAATGTAGCAGCACCTTTCCAATATGGCTGATACTGTGAACTGTCCATCCTGTGTGGTCATATGCGGAACTGTCTGTACTTGTGTCGGTGTGTAATAAACACGTGAGTAGCTTTCTACATATCAGACCAAATTATTATTGCTCCAAACTGCTCCATCAACTTTATGGTGATGATGATATAATCATTGTATCTAATATAACGGGGAGGCAGTGGCTTAGTAGGGATGATAAGTAACCTGCTCGAAAAGTCACTGATCTATGATTTGGGAGAACCTGGTTTCAGATCAAGTGCCTGCTGTGGTGACTAGAAAAGTTATTGTACCTCTAGGCACAACGATTGTCATGTAAACTCCATGGGACCTATAGACTCGGACTATTATAGTGATTTGATCCTACATAGGAATATACCGGTATTATTACTCTTCATTTATCCTAATTGTTGAAATTCGTTGTAGGTTGTGATACCTTTAGGGAACCTACACGAGAGTTCTCCATAGATTAAATTGTAGGGTACAGAGCTTTCAAAACTTCACAGATCTCTTCTTCAAATACATTTAGAGAAGACTTGCGAGGTTTTGAAATCGTGGTGCAGAATAATTGAGTAAATCCACTGTCTGGGACCAGCCGCGTCGTTGTTCCTATATTAATAAAATGTTATTGTTTTTGTCCCTCCGTAAGGGTGGGATAAAATTAGTACTCATCACCATACGTATTTGTCAGTGGTACCTACGAAGTGTGTTTTATACCTCCATAATTAGGAATATTTGTATCCTTGGACCTACCGAGTCCCCAATTTGTATCCAATCGATTGGGATCTAGTGTGAGTGCTATATTCCACACACGTTGTAATTATTTAATCTATGAAGAATTCTCACATTGGCCACTGAAAAGGAATCACAATTAACAATTTATCTACACTTTTCCCCAGACCCTTACACTTGGTAGAATTGACTTAAGGGATAGGAGCCCCTAACAAATCTCCAGTTAAAATGTTTATTCATTCAAGGACTGAAATAGCACTGTGTCTGAATTTGAAACCTCCAATCTGGTCTGCATTTGTAAATATTCCCCACTACACAAGTCTTTGGAGTCTGTCCATCCCATACCTCAATTCAATCCAACTATCAGCACAAAGAACGGCAGAGGCTGTGTTAATACAGATGAGATGTCCATTTCCTCTAATGCCTGGCATAATAAATGTCAGAGGGAGTGTTGCTCTGTGATTGGAACGTTTCTTTGACATTCTATAGTTATGTGCAGTGGTTATTACTATAAATATAACTGACTGTGAGTATTGGGGAAGAAGGAGCGTCTCAGTGATTAGTGACACTGACTCTGAAAACAGTGGGGAACCTGGTTCAAATCCCAGTGTTGTCAGCTCCTTGTGACCTTGGACCAGCCACTTTACCTTCCTGTGGTTCAGGCACCAAAAACATAGATTGTAAGATCAGCGGGCAAGGACTTGTGCCTGTATAATTGCTGCCAGCGATATAAAAGAAAAAAAAATCTGCTATTAGCAAAGCTATAAAAAAATGTATCTTATAAGCATGATTTTTGTCATTGATGTATGCAAAAGAACATTTTAGCAGCATAGAGCTAATCACATCAATCAAATGAGAATGCTTTATACAAAATACAATGTTCATCTTAATGTCAGCTTTATAATTAAACTAATAAACAATGAGTTAACATTATGAACTGGAATTCAGATCTGCTGAGATTGTGTGAGGCATAATTTTGAATCAATTTGCTTTAAACAAGATATTGTTTATTTTAGGTTTCGTGTAAATGCTGTCTTTATATACAGAAAACATAACCACTGACCCCCTCTGATTACTGAGAAATAATATACATTTTTACTGGAAGACTCATAGGTGGGAGTGTTATTAAAGGTATTAGTCAAACCATATGAACAAATATCCTATACAGTTACGTGGCTAGTTTAGGTCCTTTTTCTACTGTACTTCCCACATGTAAAATTGCTTATGCAAAGAGTAGGATGTAATAGTAAAAATACCTGCATCCTGCCTGAAACATGTAACAATGTATTCGTTTATATTTCCCTACAGTGGACATCTGTTGTCCTAACAAAAGGCGCTCAATGCCCAGGTTTGGCTATTAAAAGAATCACAGAAGCCTCATTTTATTCTGTCCAGATATCTTGAATAAAAGATTTTTCAATATTAAATATTACATTAAACATTTGCTGGTTGTTTGTTTAACTCCTTGACGAACTTCAGAGCCGTACAGTGCAAATAAATGCATTATATCAAGGGGGGCTCAGCTCCAGTCCTCAAGGGCCACCAACAGGTCCGGTTTTAAGGATATCCCTGCTTCAGCACAGGTGGCTCAGTCTTTGATTGAGCCACCACTGCTGAAGATGGGATACCTCACATGCCTGGCCCAGGGGCGCGATCAGAAGCTCTGATTGGGGAGGTGCAGTTTTTACCAGCCCTTCCAATTGACGTGCCACGTCACGTGACGTTGCATCGTCACGACGTGATGGCGCATTGTCATGGCAACGCATCACCAAGTGCTGTCGCAACGTCACGTGATGGCATCACCATTACGACGCGGCATATGACACCCTGATGTCAGTGAGGAGGTCTGCTCTGCTAAAAAGGCCTCGCTCTCCCACTGCAATCAGTTTCATTGTGTGAGGAAGAGTGTGGGGCCTCAGTAAGCGCGATACCAATTCTTGGAGGGTGCAAATGTGCCCCTGCACCACCTCCCCCCGGTTGCATTACGGTCATAGCCTGTTGGTGGCCCTTGAGGACTAGAGTTAGCCAACCCTGCATTAGATCTTCGGCCAGGACAGGAGTTATAACGGTGACATCCTACTGTAGCCCCAAAACTTATTTGGAAGGATCTACACTTTCATGAGGTTTGAAGCAACATAGTGTTACAGTTACATGCTTTCCTTGCTCAGATTTGTGCATTTTAATAATGCATTATGCAGTCATCTCAAAGCCCCCTTTTCCTTGTGGCTTTCTGTAAATACATTGTAATATGCAGGCATTGTTTTGATAAAACCGCCAGAAATTGCTAACACATTCAGGGGCTTACTCTATATCTGCTGAAACGGTTAATCAGACCTATTTGGGGCAAAATTACCCATTGACGTCAGTGGGGAATTTCGAGTGAAAATGGCCCTGCAGCGGCTGCTTTGGCGGATATAGAATAAGCCCGTTATGCTCTTCAATAAGCTGATAATCTGACAATCACACTGCAAGCTTACTGAATAAGGACCTTAAACCCGAGTAAGATAGAGCAGGCTCTGTGTCAAACGGGATGTTTCCCATTCGGTTGATATTACAGAGGTTTATGCATCAAGGCAAAATACTGTAGGTACAATTCCAGGACAAATTACATTGATCAAAGACAAATATCATATTCCTTTTGAGTAAGAGATGTTTTTCATTGACGAATTTGGCGCAGCTTTTTTTTACCCTAGACTTGCACCAGTTTGGCCCTGATACACACGAGGCCTTTTTTTTATCAAAGTGTCCCAGCTGTAAAACTACAGCAAAAAAACATCACCAGATTTATCAGCGCAATAAACTCTATTTGCCTCCTCTGGGACACTGTACATTTACGCAATGCCTTGGCGCTTGATGCAGTTTGTTTTTTCAGTCGGGGACATTTCACATCCAGTATATTGGGATTTTTCGGGGCAGAAATACAAAACCAATATTAGTACTGTTTAGTAAAGCTGTTTCACTCTCTTATTTCCGGCACAGAATGTTCCTAGCATCGGCGGTAAGTATTGTATATGAATTGAAACACATTTTAGGCATTAGGCATAATAAACACTTTGTTAAAAGGTATAGTGTTCATTTTATTATAGGCCACATTTTCAGAGTAAAATGGGGACAATGGACATACTCATAAGGGCCAATAGTATTTGTTATCAAATGTGTTCTCCGTTGAATAACTCAAAACTTGATCAGCTGCTGACACCAAAAAAAGGAATCCAAATGCATCGAAACTGCTTGAAACTCTGAACCCACATGGTGTATACAACATATTTAGGCACACATTTACTAAGCAGTGCTATGCCATAAGACACCTTGTGGCCCCATAACCTGCACAGGCCTGCCGTCTTCCAGCACTGGAAGGTGTCTTATGACATGGCACTGCTTTGTATATACAGTATGGGCAGTCTTGTCTCTTTGGCACAGCACACATTTGTGAGACTTCATATACAGGCCTCTGCATTTTATGTATTACAACCTTTAATATTAAAGGGAAATTGTGTTGGCCAGTTAATGTGGCTAAAGATGGCTTCAGGTGTAAAGCCTTTTCATTTTGGAGATTCTGACCCCTGTACAGGGCCGCTTTATACATTAGGCCGACTAGGCACAGTGCCTGGGGCCCACGAACCTTTTAGGGCCTACAATATTTCACTTGAAAAAAATACCTAAACAAAAAAAAAATCACAAAATAAGAGAAAACAGCTCATTTTAATTTAAAATGCCTTCGAAGTATCGATACCTTTAAATATCGAAACAAAATTATCGATGCCAAATATCGCTAGTATCGAAAGAAACAAGCAAACGATGAAATTAGCATAAAAATGAGTAAAAATATCGGACACACAGGCCTCTAGACATAAAAATGCCTAGGGCCTCTGAGGGTCTTAAAACGGCCCTGCCCCTGTATATAACAATTTAGCACTATTTGAAAGAAACATTTTAACACAATTCAGAGCTTGGAAAGCCCACTGCACTGAAAAATATAGAGAATTTGACAGAATTGGTTGTTTATAGAAATGTTTTTATTGGTGTACTATTTCATTTACATTTTAAAAGCACTCATAAGCTCATTTTGAATTAATGAAATATTAATGAAATATTTATTTGGCTAGGCCAACTGCCTAGGTGAAATATATTGAATGTAGTTGGATGCAATGGCTGATCGTGACGTCACTCTTAAAGTAATATGAGCAAGTTATGATGGCAAAAAAATGAAAAACTGTGGGAAACAACTTAGTTCTGTCCATGAGCATTTTGTTATAAAATACAGATCTCCTGAACACTTGTAGGAAGTTGGAAAAGTGTACTTAGCATTTGAAATTGAGAAAGCAACATATACGTTCATTCAAGTCAAGCACACGTCAGAACTCATACTGCATTAATAGATTTTGTATTATTATACTTGTGTAATGGATGTCAGTCATGTAGCTTTACCTAAGTAACCAGGTTACTATGATTAATTACATTTGGTCTTGTGTGGGACTGTACGTTAAGATGCCAAGTATTTTGTTCTAACTTAAATACTGTAATGTTATTAGAATAAGGGTGGAGCAAAGCAGTACTTTTAGGGAAAACATCTTTAAGAACCCCGTGTGTATTTAAAAATTGTTTAACATATCTAAAGCATTGAAACATACAGTACTTGCTAATTTAGTTCAAAGATAGCAAAAAAAAAGCAGTATAGATTCTTCAAAGAAGGCCAATTATGTTAGATGTGGACACAAATCTGATTGTACGGACTCTGTGATGTCTTTAGTGAAGCTGATCCATTGTAACTATTCTAACTTTGTACTTCAATACACTGGTTAGCCCCGAATGGACAACCCTTTCTACCGGATAGTCTGCCTTGTTTGAAGCTTTGCATTCGATCTGTGTAGGTGTTGGAAGTCCTTGGTGAATTTTTTTTTGGGGGGGGGGGGGGGGGGCATAGAACGTACTGTATGAGAGAGATGACTTCAATAAGAGAAGGATCAAAGTTACAGGGCGAGAAATCTAACATCAATATCTTCCAGGGATTGCTGCCCCAACAACAAAACGTGTTGTTAGCGGCTCTCCTTGTGAAAGAGAATGCTTACGGTATGTGTTTGTGATCAATCTCATTAAGGAGAGAGGTTTAGGGTATATGTTTCAATTACATGCTGGTTTTCTGTTCATGCACTAGCAGTTTACCCATTATGGCCCAGAATCACTAAACAGTGGCAAGCTTTGGCATGCCTTGGCTGCTACTCCAGGGCATGGGGATTAAGGCGCGCTAAAGCTGAGCCCAATCTCATGAATTGGCACATACTGTATGTGAGCTCAATAGTGCACAATAAAGATTCTTTCCTGTGACATCCAAAAGATAACATGACACATTACTGCTCAATTCCAAACTGTTACCTCCAGACAACAAAGTGAAATCAACGTGAAGAAGATATCTGCATTTTAATTAGAATCCAGTCACATTAGTAGTAGAAATGTAAATTTGAATCGCTTGTTTGGGGAACAGAAACGTTTATCTTTCCTCCACAAAATTAGAATGCTGCTGTAAAGATTCTGCAGTAATAATCATGTGTGATACACACACACACACACACACACACACACACACACACACACACACACACACACACACACACACACACACACACACACACACACACACACACGTGTAGAGGTCGCTGTGCAGATCTTCCAAGTGAAGGGCTGCTCAACTCCAGTCCTCAAGCCCCCCCCCCCCCCAACAGGTCAGGTTTTAAGGATATCCCTGCTTCAGCATGGGTGGCTCAATCAGTTCCTGCTTCAGCACAGGTGGCTCAATCAGTGTCTGTCTTCAACTGCGCCACTGATTGAGCCATCTGTGCTGAAGCTGGGATATCCTTAAAACCTGACCTGTTGGGGGTCTTGAGGACTGGAGTTGAGCCCCCCTGTTGTAAGTGACTGAAATGCTGATTTCTGCATTGCCATTCCAGGTGTTACCACAGCTGGGCTCTCTCTTTTGGTGATTGGAAGGCTTGTTTGCGCAGAAGAGCAATCAATTGTCAGCAGTTATAATGATGGGAATGCACCAATGATATTAATATGATGTCCACGATCTAAGACACTCAGTAGCTGGCAGTGTGCAGTCCTACTTAACAGCGATTTATACTGCAGCATGTTAAGAAGGGGATGAGTACATCCAAGTGATGCAGCTCATTGTGGGCTTTTTAGATTTTGAGGTTATCTGCCTCCAAATAGCAGTACTTTTGAAAAATCTCATAAGTATACAATCTTAAATTGTCATTTAGAAGTACATACAGGCAGTCCTCATTTTACATTGCTTCGCTTTACAACGAATGGCTTATCCAGCACTGTGCAATGCATACCTATGTTCATTTTTACAACGCCAAAACGGCTTATCCAACGCTCTTACAACGCTTTGCAAAGTTGTTTATGTGTATATAATATATATATTATATAATATTATATTATACTATATTTTATGTTATATTATATATATATATATATATATATATATATATATATAATACAGTATATACACACACTATATAATTTATGTGTGTGCTGCATATCTTATTGCCTGCATAAAATATTTGGTGTATTTTAGTGTTAAAAATGCCTTCAGGAATGGAACCTTTAATTTAAACAGTGTTCCTATGGGAAAATGTGTTTCGCTTTAAGACGTTTCGCTATCCAACGCCATTTTGAGTAACGCATTGTGTCGGATAACCGAGGACTGCCTGTATCTATACTCCCCAAGCCAAAGAATGAAAAAATACTAGCAAATTATACTAATGCAATTAAATATGAAATAAAGAAATGCGAGACACACTGAACGACTATTGTTTCCATTTACAAGAAAAACAGCGATTAAAATCTCAGTCTATTTTATTTAGTGGCACTTTCAGATATATATATATATATATATATATATATATACTGTATATATATATATATATATATATATATATATATATATATATATATATACTGTATATTCTTGCACTATCACTCGATTGACCTGGGACAATTATACAGATGACACCACAAGCAGATGCAATAGAAACAGACCCCCTGTAAGGATTGTGCCACAACAGAAGCACACATGCTTATTAATTTCAACATACTGTAAATACAGAAAAAATCACACGTTTCAGGAAAAATACCCCTCCTTCATCAGGGATACACGCTTATGAAGTGGCACAAAGCTTGGAGCACGGCTTTTTCAATCGCATCTGCATATCTATATATACGGGCTGATACAGGACGCTTGTGACAGACTAGCCCAAGGGAACCGAGGAGCGGTAACCACAACTTGCAAACCATGCTATTCTCTGAAGGCAGCCTGCGAGTGAGCGGATTATTCTACTTACTTCCCAGCTGCAGCAAGCCTCCAGTGTAGTAACAACTGGGATTAAGTCTAAATAAAACAGAGAAGCATGAAATAATGTTCTATTCCAGGGGTGGCCAACTCCAGCCACCAACAGGCCAGGTATTAGGGATAGCCCTGCTTGAGCCACCTGTGCTGAAGCAGGGATATTCTTAAAACCTGACCTGTTGGTGGCCCTTGAGGACTGCAGTTGTCCACCCCTGCTCTATTCATATGGACAAAATGGGAAGCTAGCATTCCATGCTGGGATCAAGTGTGCAAATGATCAGAACTATGGTTGCTATGAAATTGTGGGTCAGTAATGCTCAATATTACCAACAGATTGATTGGGAAAAAAAACCCCACAAAGAACAAACCATTCAAAGTCTTTGGTAAAATGACTGCTAAAATAACTCCTTATCAAGGGGAATTCAACAATTAGTTGATCAGACATGGGTCATGAAATCTTGTGTCTATAAAATAATTTAGCCAACAGAGAGAGAGGCATCGTTTCTACTCAACTACATGTAGTCAGTGTAGCTCTGTTGATACATTGATAATATAGTACCTCATTTATATGTATGCATGTAACCCAACTCATGTTATAAATATATAACTGGTTATGTCTACTGCATGTCCTCTCAGAGAGAAAATCAACGACAGTTCTTCTCCCCGCCGACAATGGCTAGGAACCAAAGGTAAGTTATGTATGTATGTGTCTTTATTTAGATAGCGCCATTAATGTACATTGAGCTTCATAGTAGTAATACACGTGACAATCATATAAATAACAGATCATGGGAATAAGTGCTTCAGACATAAAAGTAACTATTGTAGAAGAGGAGTCCCTGCTCCGAAGAGCTTATAATCTAATTGGATTGTATTTTTATGCTTAAAAAAACAGATGAAAAAAGCACAGTGATATATGAGTAGGATTAAAGTTAAGGTGGATAATTGCTGAAAAAAAGTCATCTGGAACAGAATAAGCCTCCAATGAATATGTAGATAATACTTAGAATGTAAACATGTGACAAGCGATCATCTCATCAGACCTATTGTGAGTAGGAAAGTTGCAGGCTGATAAACTTTTTATAAAGTGGGTCCCTTGTATGAGGGTTAAAGCATATTAGCACACAGGGTGTATAGTTTAAGTATGGCTGTGGTTTAAGACGTTAATATAGCATATGCATCTTATACTGGGTTTTATCGATATACGTTTGCTAATAGGCGTTCAAGGACAAGTGAGTGTATGGTGTCTCAGATAGTAAAAACCAGATCCTTCCCAATGTTACTTTGTTATGTAACCCTTTTGCTTCTGGTATCTGGCTGCTGTGCACATCAAGCACAAAGCATAATACAAACCACGTTTTCAGTGTAACCAAGTAGCAGCAACACATTGGGGCTGAGAAGTAAAAAGTTAATTAGGTATACTGCAATACCGGTTCAAATTTAGTACAATAAAGACACAAACAAAAAGGAGGTCAACATTTTTGTTCACCGGGGGGACTTGAAAGATTGTGGTGGTGATCTTGTTTTTGCTCTGCATGGCTGAAAAGATTGGTTGTGTACTTTTGTACCATTATGACAATCTTTTCAATTCACTTGTTTATCTTGATGGGGATCAGGATTCCTGAAATCACCTGTCTGTATATCCATTCTGCAAGCTCGCTTTAATGAGGAAAGTTGTAGGGGTAAATAAAGGGGAACTATTCCCCAGAAACCCCTTTGAGTCCCAGTGCCAACTCCTTGTGTAACTTCCCCTCCCTCATGTATAAAGATTGGATTGTGAGATCTGTGTGCCTGGAAATACCATGCGACCATGGATAGGACCTTCTGAGTATGCGCCTGGACATGGTCATTACATTGAATGTATCACGCGACATTGTACCTAATACTGGAGCCGGTCTGTGGTAACAAAGGAAAGCAGCAAATCTACATGTAGAACGACTGCTTGCTGTATATTTTTACATACATTAGAGGTGGCACAATAACCAGAGCCTGTACAATGGCTAAAAGTAAACTCGGCTCACTTGCATGATAAAGTTAAACAAGTGGGGTCACAACATGTTCTAAAGCAGCAGTTAAGTTGGAAAACCAAGTACTTACTAGACATAATTATCTTGATACATTCTGGCTTCCACTTTAATATCTTGAGTGCCAGGGGGGCCTGCAATGCATTGCAAAGGGTGAAGCAAAATTACGCGGCTACAACAGACACGGAAAGAAATCAAATATACTGTGTCACCAAAGTAAATGTATAGAATAAATTGTTCTGAACAAAACATCGGTCACAAAGTTCCTGTCTCTATACCATATGTCATTGCATAAAATGTTATTTTCTCGGGGGGGAAAACAAATCCTATTCTTGCTGCGAGGTCATTAACCCCGCTTCTAGCAGCACACACAGGTTAAGAAGCCCGAAGTAAATAATGTGTGTCGGCCAGTGCAGCAGGCCGTGCTCTCATGTGTACCCACAATCCAGCAGAATATTGCCTTACTGAAATACGACATCTTGGGTAGTTTAGGCCAGAGGTCCCCAACTCCCGTCCTCAAGGACCACTAACAGTGCAGGTTGTTCGGATACCCCTGCTAGGGCACAGGTGGTTCAGTCAAAATGATTGGTCCACCTGTGCTAACGAGAGGCTATCCTTAAATCCCGCACTGTTAGCGGTCCTTGAGGACTGGAGATGGGGACCTCTGGTTTAGGCAACTAAACCAAGGTTGTATTATAATAAATCTCCACTTTCCCTGTGAAATTGGTGGTGTGGAGAAACGCACACATGACAACTGCTCCCAGCGTACCTTGAAATAATTGCGTGCAAGCATAATAAAGGGACCCTTAACATAAATATTAGCCCAACACTTTAAGGTGAGATGAAGGCTTCAAATGGTTATAGAACTGTATTTCAACAATGAGTTTCTGGAAACAAAAAAACGCTCCACTGCAAAACACCAACTGTTTCAAGTGCTTTCTCTTCATAGGATAGAAGCAGTAGGCGCTGAGGAAGCAAATAAGTCATTCACATTTCCAATTTCTGTGCAAACTACTGTATCTTGGACATCTTATTTTATTTGAAAAGACCCCCAAAATGTATTTACAAAATCTAACTCCTCTATGTTATAATTCACACAACTACATTTCTTATCTATACATAGATACTGTATATATATTTTTGACATTCCAAGCATGTCTGGGAAAGAATGAAAAGACAAGGTTAAAAAAATCTCTGCGGGACAGACACAAATTAAGTAGTATTTATTAGCCCTTAAACGGTAAAACAGGGGCCACCTATTACAGGTAGACTCCAAAGATTAGAATAAAAAGCTTTTATTTTTCTTTCTTTTTTTTTTTTTTTTAAAGTTTTATTTACAAAAGAGATAGGAAGAAAAAGCTTTCACAATTCTGCATTAGGTAACAAAGTCTGGTGCCATTTCTATCTACAGAAAATAATGTGGGATATGGAGAATGTCACACAAAGTATCCTATCAAGCAAAGATTCTTGTTGACCACATGGACAATGGAAAACCTTATGAAAAACCTGGATTTACCATTTGATTGGCTGGTTCTGGGTAATACTGAACTCTGCATTTTAGTTGATGTAGGGCAGGGATGGCCAACGTCAGTCCTCAAGGGCCACCAACAGGTCAGGTTTTCAGGAGATCCCTGCTTCTGCACAAAAGGCTCAATCGAAGATTCTGAGCCACCTGTGCTGAAGCAGGGATATCCTAAAAACTTGACCTGTTGGTGGCCCTTGAGGACCGGAGTTGGCCTCCCATGATGTACAGTAGGCATCTCTGCTATATTCTAGTTCTGAGTCAATCCTGTGAACATGTGAACAGCAGGCAGGGCCTTGGCTTGCAGTCAATAAAGGCATTTTGTATATTTTTTACAGAAATAGTTACACTGTGAAGTAACCTTACGACACTTGGAAGAATCAAACAAGTGAACAATGTCAGAAATATTGCATTGAGTGAAAATGTTTGATGCAATTTACTGTTTGAAGAGATTGTGAACAATAGTAGAAATATGGTAAGCCTACTCAATACATAAAGGATTTTTCCTAGGCATGAACGATCCAGAAAAAGGCGAAAACACCAGTCAAACTTATTTACAAGAGTAATAATAAATGACCTCAGTTCTTTTTTAATAAATTAAATGTGATGTCCTTTGTCATTCTGAGAACATTCTTGACAGTAACACTGCTCTGTAGTCATCTGCTGTGAAATAGATGCTACACAAATTAATATTCATGTGGCTCATTAAATATATTCACCTGAATCTTCTCTGCATTTCTACATTGCATTATTTCTTCTCATTTACATTTGCACGTCTGCTAAAAGCAGAATAGATTAATAGTTCCCCCTGCATAAGCCAATTATTCGTAGTGGGTTATGTTTCGGAGGTCTGCATTTTAAAAGCAATTAGAAATATGCAAAATGATGAAACAAGTATTATGTTTATGGTTCCTTTTAGGTTACTTCCTAAGTAGGACTGGTGTTTTAATAAACCACTGTAGATAGGTGTAAATGAGAAAGCACAGTTTCACTGCTTTCCTAACCCCATTACTACCAGGCAGACTGGGAGATGGCTCACTGCAGGAACTGGAAAGACAGCATTGTGAAGTCAATAATAACACGTAAAAGAATGATTCAGGTTCCTGGATCCTCTGTCCTACGCGGTGAAAAGTTCTTGCTCCCTCAAAGCAGCAACTCATTAATAGACAGCTGATCTTTTGATATCAGATGACATATGTACTGTCTTAGCTCAACGTCAGTGCAGAACGTATTATTTTTTTGTGTGTGTGTCCGGGCGCTAACAATGCGACCAATACAGTGTTATAATGGGGAACGTGTGGTAGTTTTGGGCTCAAAGAAGCAAACAAGAACTGTTCGTGAATGAGATTTCAAATAATAAAAAGCTGTAGGAACTTTACTGTATTACAAGACAACGCCAAACAGCTATGGAGAATGGCAGGAAACAGGCCAGGTTATCGCAAGATGGAAGAATAGTAGTGATTGTCTTGGTTTTATACAGTATAGGTTAATAATGGGCAGGAATACATTGTACGTGATAGAAATAGTACCATTTTCAAATAAAGTTGTCCAGATAGCATCTTGTGTAAGAGAACATTGCTGCCCCTCTGTAGTTTGAAGATTAGATGCAATGACCCAGCTGCATGAAAACTCCTTCCAAGTAGCCAGTCTGGTGGTTTAACCCTTTGTTGTGTGTTCACATGCCACAAATAGTACTAGTTGCCCTTAAAGAATGATGTCATTGTGAAGGCATGCACGTACACAGCAAATAGATGTCTAAGGAACGTCAACATATTATGAAAATAAGTAGTAAATAAATATATATCATATGAACATTGCATATGATCTTTAAAACAGCTTTCCAGGGTATTCGAAGAATTGTAATCTCTAGCATTGACTATTAAAAAAAACAGATGGCTTTAAAAACTAGATTGCCTTAGAGCAGCTCCAGGGCATCTAGGCGTATACACCAGTAGATACTATTTTTAATCTCTTTCAAACGCTGTGATATAGAAGAGAATTAGCATTTGAGAAATGATTCCGTCTGAAGAATGGTCTAAGCTATTTACCTTGAAAAATAATGGACACCGTCACTGCTGAAGTCCACTCCCGTTCTGAAGAGGGCATGACAGTATCCCACAGTGCCTTCTCTTGCAATGCATTAACCCCTTTCCTGCCAATGTGGCCTTCTCTGGCAAAAGAGAGGTTAAATACATGTACTGATGTTCTCACGGACATAGCTTTATGTGTGCAAATCACTGCTTCAAATTTTGTTGGCATCACAATAGCCTCTTATGTTCTTAGTTTCAACTGGCACATATATATATATTTATAGAACCTTCGGGCACTTACATTTATCAACATAGTCTTGATCATTGGTCTGTGCTATAAGAATGGCCCTAGTTTTATCTTTTGCGTGTCAGAGAGTGGGATCACCTAAAAAAAAAAATCCCCAGTCACCCTGCAAATGGGGTTGTCTTGGAAAGTACTGTGTGGACTTTGTGATGTGCTTCACCAAATCTACAAAAGACTGCAAACCCCAGCATGCGCCAGCGATAAGTTGCATGTTGTGAACCTATAACTTACTTACATCTTGAAAACCACCAGATTGCTTTCCATTTCAGTGGATTCATTCTGTTAATTCTAGCAATGCGATTTGCCAAGATCAACACCCTGACACGTATTAATGTCAACCGTACATTTTAAAATGACTTGGATGAAATGCAGTTTGAAAAATAATAATTCGTAATGGCAGTTTATCTAATGAAATTATTTGCTACAAACAACCACCTCCATTTATAGGTAAGGAAAGCAATCTTCACATATTATTATGGTAGGAGTATTGACAAGATAATGTCCCACACTTGCCACAAATCTTATCTTACAAGCGGTTATGGGCTTAGAGTAAGCAGTCTTGCGCGTTTGACTTGATGTGAGTGCAAGGAGTCATTTAGTGCCCCCTCATTTTAAACGTGATTAGAATGTGTATCTAAAGCACCTTTAAAATGAAATTCCTGTTCACCACATTATCTATAAGCATGGATCAGGGCCGAGAATAATACCACAGTGCTGGGGGGGAGAGGGGGGGAACGTCTTCGGCCTGTTTCAAAATGTTCTGTACATGCCTGTGGGATTCCAAGGAAGATTTTCATTACATCAAAACCATCAGGAATTTAAAGGTTTGTTGAAGGATTTAAAAAGAACAAAAACACTTATCTGTCAGTATTACCATGCTACACAGCGATTCCCTGGTCGCTTCATTTGGTCGAAACAGTTTTGACCTCCATAAATCCACCATAAGAAAATAGAAGAGCATTGTATTGTGTATTGGAGATGAATCCCGTTATCTCAATCAAGTTAAGGTTGTAGCAGCAAGAAGTGACTTCTGCGTGTTAGGACTGCCAGACGTATAGAAGTCAACAGGGGCAGTTTTGTCAGTACAATTAGTTGAACTCCAAAAGTATTCTCGCGTTAGTACATTTCTTTAGGTTTGCAGGGAATTGCACATTTAAGTCATTGACATCTAGGTCAGGAATATGGATAAAAAGGATATGTCTCAGACTTGGCAGATCTATAGGTTTGTAGCTGGCAGAGTACATAGAATCTGGCATTAGTAAAATAATTAAAAAGACTGCCTGAGGGGAGATATTATTGAAAATGTTAAGGCCATTCGTGTTGAAGAAAGCTCCATGGAAGTGTTTACTGTGGGGGGGACTCTGTAACAGATCAGATAGACCGCTATGTTACTCGTAGCCGAGAGATATAAAAAGTGTTTGGGGTAGTGTGCGGCCATCAAGGTAAAAAATATAATCATATTTCTTTATGGCCCGTTCCAGTTAATAACACATTTTTCAATCCCACGGTCAAATCAGATGGAGCATGGACGCCACAATATCAATTTCCAGATGGCTATATTTCTGAAGCGAAATTGGTCCTAAAAAAAATAAAATAAAAAGGGATAATACATATTGCAACCTTCTTAAATGGTTAAAACCAGATCCTTCGTGATAAAAATGTAAGCTTTTCAATAGAGGAAGAAGTTTTTCCACATAGGAGTAATATGTTGTCCAACAATTCTTTTCAAGATCAGTGAATGCAGTCTTCAATTTCCTTGTGCATGGGGAAAGCATCAATATTCAGGTCCGTTGAATTTTTCGGTGACCTCTCATAATTTTGAGAATGTTAATTTTATTATTATTATTAGTGGGCTCTAATGCATTATTTAAAAGTCACGTGGCACAGTCAAATCACCTGTATTAGTTGTCCAGCTTTACTTTTGATTCTCATTGACCGGGATATTGTCTTAGTAAGAGGGGTGAAGGCTGTGAAAAATTAAGCATTAATCCATTCTATACTGTACGTCTAATACAATTTTTTTTTGCGACATTGCTGTGGTCATCCCAAGCTTCATATTTCGCATTTTCATTGTGGAACACAAGTAAAGAAGTGTACAACCTTATTCGCTGCAGTCACACCGTAACCTGATTAAAAAATGCAGTGTCACTTGTTTCCATTTCAGCACTGTAGCTCATAATTGGCAAAACATGACGAAAAATATAGATTTCTTTTTTTTTTATTGTGGGTGTTCCATTTTCGTTGGCCCAATCTCCCATTGGCAACAGCTTGGTTACCAAAACTTTACCGCCAGGGTCATGAGCTGCTGCATTATCCACACTCACCGCCCCCCAGCAAAAACTAGAAGGTTGCCACCCTGTCTCCTTCTCTCCACCTGCTTCTCGTGAACTGTAGAACATCATCTCTGACCAGAGTTGGTGCCAGAAACGGCATCATTAACTTGGCGGTGAAGGCAGCTGGATACTTTGAAAAAAAGAAAACAAATTGTGTCTTCATCATGATTACAAAGAAAAGAATGCGTTCTGTCTTTGCTTTTGTTTTAGTGAGTGTTGATGAGTAAAACTAGGCAATTAGAAGAAGCAAGGAAACCACAGAACACAAATCAACAGACTCTTTTTCAAAGGAGCAACACAAAAAAAAGAAACAGCCAAAGTAAGGAACTCAAACTGTGACCTCATTCTTGCTCCCTGTGCGCAGATGCTGGCTGGGGTGATGACCAGGAATAAACTGGAGCTGCTCAATCGTATTTTGCCGCTTGGCAGCAAAGGCTTGTCGTCGATTGGCTGTGTGGTTGCCCATATCCCATGTGGTATTGGGCGAGTTGGAAGATGTAGGATGGGAGTTCATCTTGATCATATGGTGACGGTCGAACATGGGGGTGCTAGCACAGACGTTGGTGTGTGACACGGCTTTCTGGTGGCCCAGACGTATGTCATGGAAGGGTGTTGGCCCACGGTGGTGTATCCTTTCAGGAGACAGCAGGTGCTCCTGTGAGTGTAACATGTCGCGGGAAAGCAGGCGTTCCTGAGAGATGAGACGGTCTCTGGGTATGGTGTAATCATGGTGGGCTGGATAGTGATTGTCCGAAAGGATGTGCTCCTGGGACATGACCCGTCTTGGAGTCTGGGATTTTTCCAAGTAACCATCACGATCATAGTTCATCTTCATGACGTGAAGAGGGAGAGTCCCACGTGTTAACTCTGCTAGGTGTTTTCTTTTTAGGTAAAAGTCATCCATATCTTTCTCTGCTTCAAAAAAGGTTAAACACACAATTAATTATTTCTGAAACAGTGGAGGCAAATAATCTTACAACGGTCATAAAAGGTTTCATATAATTTTTCATTACAATAAAGTAACCGAATGTGTCCCATTCATGCATGGGGAAAGTAAGTAAATGCTCAATTATGGGTCTTTGACCAGCCCATTAGCCTCTATTCTTTGGTTTATTATTAGTCATAATAGGACTAATCATATAATTGTAAATCATAACACAGCCCTGTTCTGGAATTCTCTGATACAAGCGAATCATCTGGTTAATCTGAATTGCAGCTAATATAAAATTTTGGGAAATATTTTCGCTGGTTATATTTAATTATTGTATTTATGGAGATCAGGATTTTCAGCAAAGCTACCAGAATTTCAGTTTGTTCCATAACAGCAGATTCAAATAAAAGCAGATTGCAGATATTACTGAAGAAACTGCTTCAGAAACCAACAAAAGCAGAAAAAGAGAATTTCAAAACAAACATTCAGCATCAATAACATGTCTTGTTTGTTAAAGTAAATATCATGTGTTGTTAAAAGATGTTAGCAATTGCTTTGATTTGTCTCATTTGAGAACTAACCGTAATGAATGAATACTGAAATGTACTATAGGACAGATGGTTGGAAAACGGGTGCTGAAGATGGTGCTTATTATCATACACAACTAAATTCCAACACTTTCCATAATTTAACACTTACTGCAAAGACTTGAAGGGCAGACACTTGTACTCTTTTTAGCACAGGGGCGGCCAACTCCAGTCCTCAAGGGCCACCAACAGGTCACGTTTTCAGGTTATCCCTGCTTCAGCACAGGTGGCTCAATCAGTGGCTCAGATTGAGCCTCCTGTGCTGAAGCAGGCATATCCTGAAAATCTGATCTGTTGGTGGCCCTTGAGGGCTGGAGTTGGCTACCCCTGTATTAGCGGGTACAGTATGAATGAACACGCACTACTGCACTCTGTGAGATAATCAACTGAGTATTAACAAGACATACATGATACAAATAGATACACTACATCAATTGATAACCAACGTCTTGGCCTGGAATCTGAAGTGCTTATTTGCTCATACATGGGAGTTTTATTCTTACTAGCACTTGGCACACCAGAAACACAATGTTTATTTTTTACATTCTGCAGAAGACCTCTCTACCTATTACTTTGTAGCAGCTATGAGCGTACAATAAACTTCAGAACTTGGGAAATTAAGTGATTATTAATGGGATGAAATGATAGTATCTCATACATTCAGTATGTGTCACAACAGAATGGGTCCAAGTAGGATCAAAAGATTCCCCACTTCATTGTACTCAATGCGAGGAAGAATGATATCGGACAACAGTGGTTTATCAGATAGTTTCTCTGTAAGTCAGTCACTAGACCAATAGGATAAGAATATCTTACAACCAAAAATTATAACTGCACATAATGCAAAATGTAAAAATATGTAAACTACCCCGTAGTGGAGTGTATAGTACATGGAAGTCTGGGGTAAGGATAATCTATCAATTATAGTTATGATTAAACACATTGTATGATAGACCCCAGGAAATCTACTTTGACATCCAATATATATATATATATATATATATATATATATATATATATATACATATAAATATATATATATATATATATATATATATATATATATATATATATATATATATATATATACATATACAGTATATGGACATATATATGTCCAACATATGTAGTAGGACTAGTTAGCGATGGTGTCCCTCTATGCATAAAATGCTGCAGCAAGTGATGGCTAACTCAATGTTGCAACAGGTATTCAGTACTGGGTATATTACAACATAGTATATAGTTGAAACATAAGTAGCTATGTCACAGCATAAATGTTATTGCTATGTCACCAAGGAAAATCGCTTTGTACATAGACACAGAGAAAGTATCTTCATATAAGAGTCAACTATTGGAATATTGCACATTGACTCTTATATGAAGATACTTTCCCTATGTGTCTATGTATATTCTGATTCTATTGGTCACTAGACTGACTTACAGAGAAACTATCTGATGGACCACTGTTGTCCGATATAATTCTTCCTCGCATTGAGTGCAATTAAGTGGGGAATCTTTTGATCCTACTTGGATGCAGTCTGTTGTGTCATTATCTATCTCCTTGCACCTGCTATACAAAAACGACAAGGACTTTATCTAAGGTGAGCGGTCTGATCACTCTGTTTTCTCCTGAATACATTCAGTATGTGTTAAGCATCTTTGGTCCATGCTGGCATCACGGATCAGCTATGCTCTGCAAAGGAGAGAGGAATCACAATACACTTGTTGTCTGCACATATGATGGCCTCACACTGTGATGACAGCAGGTAATACTGCAAGGTGTGGTGTTTTAGGACAAGAGAGCATTCAGGGGAAGTCTTACCGAGTCTCTTGAGGGAAGAGTACCTGCTGAGGTCAGACTTGATGGCAGACTCATAGGAGGGTGGCAGGTGGGAGAGATTATGGAACGAGCGCGAGAAGGATAAGGTGTTGTATTTTGAGCATGAAGTTGGAAGCTGAATATTGTTCATTCGGCAGTCTAGATAGAGAAGGTCAAGCGGGTCAAAGAACGGAGAGAGAGCGGAAAATGTAGCAAATCAGGAATTAGGGAAAGGAGAAGAGAAGGAGCATATATAGTGTAATGTAGGAAAAAAGAATAACGTGCACAAATGTTAAACTCGTTGCAGGTTGTAATGCTTTTTAGTGGAACAACACGAGTGTACTACAGTATATGGAATTGTAGTGCGCAGAACTTTCATAGGTCTCTTCTTCAAGTGCACTGTCTACAGGGAAGAAGAGACCTGTTAGGTTTCTAGTCTGCATGTCTACACTGCGCCAGGACCAGCAGATCTAAAATAATTATGAGCTAAGTATAGTAGGAAGATTTATGCTTCACGGTGGGCCCATTCAGGGCCAGTGCAAGGGTATTTGGCAGCCTAGACGAACCTGGGCAACGCCAGTCTTCAAGGGCCACCAACAGGTCAGGTTTAAAGGATATCCCTGCTTCAGCACAGTTAGCTCAATCGAAGTCCTGTTGGTGGCCCTTGAGGACTGGAGTTGCCCACCCCTGGTCTACACAGACACTTTTTGAACAAACAAAGTTAAGAACTTACCTAATGTTGCTGAATGTTTTGGGCTGTTGACAGTAAGATGGATGAAATTATGATGCATATTATCTGAAAGAAAGAGAAATAAGTTCTGCACTGTGCTTAGAAGGAAGAATACCACGTCCTTAGATATTCCAGTTGTGTAATAATAATAATAGTAATAAATATATATATATATATAAATAATAATAATTATTATTATTATTAATAATGTAATAAAGTTGTGTAATACCCGGTACAAACTATATATATATATATATATATATATATATATATATATATATATATATATATACCTAAAAACAATGGTTCAAACAAAGACTCATTGAAAATATTTATTGAACTTCACAATTTGAATCCAAGAAGCATTTTAGGGTTAGGCCACCGAACAAAGAAAACACAATGGTAACCCTAAACTTATTTATTGTATTGTAATATTATTGCAGTGTACCAACACCTTCTGCTATACAGGAAGTAAAGAGCATGAAACCTCTTAGATGTGTAAAAGTAGTTGTTTAGTCATTTCTGAAATGCTTATTAAGTTGAATAAATTGTCCCTCGTATAATAATCTGAGCGGTTTTTCTATATAGCAAGTAACACCCTCCGATTCATTGCTATGAAGTGGAAAACTGAGAGACAAACCTGCAAAACGTGGGCGAGACATGTTGTGGGTGTTATGGTCTTCACTAAGATCAAGGGGTATGGTGCACCATGACCAAGCACAGTGTGTTTGCCATGATAGAGGTGCAATGAAAAGCATTTTTTAAGCCTGTATAAAGATATTTGGGGGTTTATACATCAAGGCAAAAGTGGGGCGAATCTGGGGCAAAAAAAAAATTGATTGATTGCAATGGGACTTTTTTCTTTTGATATATAGGGTCAGTGCCTGATTACCCAATAGGCAGACTAAGCACGTGCTTAGGGCACCAGCAAGCAGGGGCACCACAAAAAATTAGATTTTTTTTTTTTTTTAAAGAATTTGATATATTTTTTAAAAGCATCGAAGTAGTCACCATGTTGGATTTTCTTACCTCCACTATATACTTTCCCTTCAATAGCGTACAAAGAACTTTTTGTTCATAGCTGCACTGAAAATCAACCACCCCAGTGTACATCTGCGTTGCCCCAAAGGCGGACAGCCTTTGGCGCAGCTGAAGGGCAGCCAAAGGGTGTGAGCTGTTTGCTGCGGTTTGGTGATGTTAAAGTGATGTTAAAGCTGCTCTATTTCAAATTGGAAAATCACAAGCCCTTTATCCTCCTTACCCAATTTTCCAACTCTATCTGTCTGTCTGTGAAGTGACTGTATAACCCTGTTCTTTTCATGTATCCATGTATTTTTATAACTCTGTGCCCAGGACATACTTGAAAACGAGAGGTAACTCTCAATGTATTACTTCCTGGTAAAACATTTTTATAAATAAATAAAATATCCTGTCATGAGTTGCAATACATTTATGTTTAATTAGTGATATATTTTTTGGAATTATATATACAGTACTTGGTTCGTTTTTTCTTCTTATATATTATATATACCGAAAACTGTGGTAACATTGGCCCTTTGTGGACAACTTTGGCCCACCATGCAAAAAAGTTGACCGTTTTTTAATCGAATAATAAACGTTAAATTTGGAAAATTTGTACGTGTTGATTTGTAGGTCACATTAGCAGCAACATCTGCCATTTCTAATATCACTCTCATTTTCACCGTTAGATGTCAGGACCAACGCCATTTTATATGCTAGTCCTCTATGGCTCGTTGCTACTACGCGGTCAACGCATGGCTTTCAGTAACCCCCACATTTCGCGCTTAATTAATCTCATGGTTTTGAGCGACGTGAGCCATAGAAAGGTTAGGCTCCCTATACTAAGAATTTGTTTCAAAGTTCAGTATTTCGCATGTACAAAACTTGTCTAGTTTTCAATACTGTCATTATTTTCAAAGCAAATGTAAGTATTATACTGTTTTATTAGTAACATAAAAAACGTAATGGTAATACTGCCAAATAGTTATGCGGTCTGAATAAATTTTTTATAAAAAATTAAGCAGTTTTTATTGAAATTGTAAAAAAAAAAAAAAAAAAAAAAGCTGTTTTAATTTCAGCATACAGTACATGTAAATTTTATGTCATTTCGAAAAATACAATTTTATTTTGCGGTTTAGTATTGTTTTTATTTTAAATTACACATCGGGGGCACCATAATATTTTCTGTCCTTGGGGCCTCTAAAGGTCTTAATTCGGCCTGTATATGGTGCAGTTATTTTGCCCCAGAATTGCTCCACTTCTGCCTTGATACTGAAGCCCCATAGTATTGATTTTGAGTGCTGCAGTGTTTTGTGCGTCACTGAAGGATTTGAGTGTTTATAGAATTAAGTCAAGGGTGGCATATGTTACGTATTCTCTCCTTTGGTGCATCAAAAACTCTGCCTGCTAAACATTCCTGCCTTGCTTTCAAATGTAAAGACCCTAATTAACAGGTTTTTTTTTACATTTGATGCAAATTCAAGCCTTTTTAATTATTTTTGCTCTGTGGCAGCAGACACTGATTAGGGGCCTTTATAGATTATCACTCACTGAAAAATGTGCTTTGAATAAAAGTATACTATACAAGACATTTCTCACATTGGCCACTGGGTGTCACTGTTGTTGAATACAAGGGAAACTGTTCCAAACACCAAAATGAAACAAATTTTTATACAGTAGGGCCGTGCTTTTCGGCGCTCAGCTTCTCGGCGCTCCGCTCATGAGGCGTTTCCCAATGTATTCCCATATTCATTAGGTTCGGTGCTTGTTCCGTTTTTCCGGCGATTTTCGTCATGACGCGCTCAGCAGCTGAGTATCCAGCGGTACAGAGAAGGGGGCCGCCATGTCTGCGCATGCGCAGAACGGGGGACTGCAAGTCTGCGCATGCGCAGAAGCCAAAAAGCGGCGGTTCCGCTTTTCGGCGATTTTCGCTTTGAGGCGGCGCCAGGGAACGGAACCCGCCGTACGAGCGGGGCCCGCCTGTACTCAAATTGCTTGTCCACTCAGACCTAGGTTACAAATAAAGGTTTCAAAGCAGCAATTATCCCCCGACCCAGAAGCCTGTATGAATTTAACTCATAAAGGGCCCGATACACTAAACTCCTTTAGGACATTTAACCAAACCAATGCCGGACTTACGCATAAGCGAACCACGCTACAGCTTAGAGCCTCACAATATGAGGGGACTCAAAAGAGAAAGAAATGAATGCATTTCAAGTTTTAAAATCGAATGATAAATAAAGAAGATTGTCTATAAATATGGTCATTTTCGTTCGAATATGACCCTAAGCATCATGTGCACCAAAAGTGACAAACTTTGTAGCTTATCATTTGAAGACATCATCAATGACTTTGCTCCCCAAAAATGTTTCAATATTAAAATGAATGTGATTTTAGTTTATTTTAGTGTTACACCGTCATCTTTGTATTAAACGATGCTAGTATAATTCTTTCATTCATTTCAGTGTCAGGTTTATATTTTCAATGGTCCCTTCAGCCAGAATAATAAATATACAGGCAGTCCTCGGTTATCCAACGGAATCTGTTCTGGAATTAGCGTTGGATAGTGAAACCGTTGTAAAGTGAGTCCCTTGTTAATCAGCGGCGGTGAGCGGTGGATAAGGCATGCAGGCGTCGGAAAACGGCCCCATAGGATTGCATTGTAAAGTGTCGGATATGCCGTCCGTCGTAAAGTGAAATGACGGATAGCGAGGACCGCCTGTATTTCTAATTTTGGGGGCCTCTTCAACTTCACATAGTGTAGGGCCTCAGAAGGTCAAAGTCGGGCCCTGATTCTAACGTCAACCTAAATTAAAGTCAGGTTATTTGTAACACCTATCCACCACAGAGAATAGCCTAACAGTAACCGTGAGCTACCCCTTGAAATAACATATGTTACATTTTTACACCCATTAGTGCTAATGATATGCAAGAGGCGTTCCCCCTAACATCGCATATCCACTAAAGGCCGTTCAGGTTAATACATGGATTTAATCTGAAGTTATTTGGGTCATATCTAAAAGGTGGCATTAGCTCCCTTCAGCCACTGAAATCCTATGCAAGCCAGCCGCAGTGTTCGCGCCCCCTCTCCAAGGACTCGGCGTCAAATGACACCGCGGGTCATGTGGCGTCACGTCACATGACCCCGCGGCATCCACGACCCCGAAGAGCCGGCCGATATCAGGTAAGGGAGTTACCTTGGGGAAGAGCGTGGGGCCTCTGTAACCACCGCTCCCCCACAAGAAATTCTTGCGCCACCCCAGGGGGGCACGCCCCCTAGTGTGCGCACCACTGTTATAGAAGATAGTGGCTATTGTGCTCGTCAAGTTTTCAATGTAGACGAGACTGGGCTCTACTGGAACAAAATGTCCAATAGAAGCTACATTGCAAAAGAGGAAACATCTATGCCTGGTTTAAAAGTTGCAAAGGACAGGCTTACTCTTCTGCTTGGATCAAATGCTGCAGGTGATTTAAAGCTAAAACCTTTGCTTGTTTACCATGCCGAAAACCGTAGGGCATTTAAGGGTTAGGCAAAGACCACACTTCCAGTGATTTGGAAGTCTAACCATAAGGTATGGGTAACAGGGAGCCTTTTTGAGGACTGGTTCCAACACCATTTTGTTCCTGCTGTGGAATTATATTGCACATCGCAAAATCTTGCTTTTAAAGAATTGCTACTCCTGGATAATGCTTCTGGTCAACCCGTGTTCCTGAATGAGTTGCATCCAAACGTCATGGTGGTGTTCATGCACCCCAACACCACCTCATTGATCCAGTCGATGGACGAGGGAGTTATTGCTTCCTTCAATGTCTACTATGTTAGGCGACTATTTGCCCAGGCCATCAGAGCAACTGATGTGGAAGGAGGTCCAACCTTAAAAGAATTTTGGAAGGGTTACAACATTCTCCATGCAGTAAAAAACATCTTTGAGGCATGGAATGAGGTGAAACAATCTAATTTAAATAGTGTTTGGCGTATATTGTGCCCTGAATTTGTCTCTGTATGAAGCTGGGTGCGACAGGTTCAATGCTAGGACCATCCTTCTTCTAATTATAGAGGTAAATAAGGATTTTAATCAGTTAGTGTTAGGCCCTGCGATATTACACTACCGACACGTTTTATCCGAGCACGGCTAGCACCGCAAGCCGGGGGATGCCCCGGCGTGCTAGCCGCACTCCCTCATCGGGTGCCTGCGCCCCCTGCACGCGCGTCCAGGGCTCCCCGAGGGAGCCCTGGTGTCCCGCGATGTGGGGGACGGCGGCAGGGGGTTCCGGCGGACCCGGCAGCGGGAGGGAGAGCGCCCCGATCGGAGGGCGCTCTTCCGCTGCTTCGGCGCGCGCCCGGCACCCTCCGGCGCGCGCCAGGTTACTGCTGCGGCCGAGAACGGGCAAATGCTCGAATAAACTCGGCCGCAGCAGTATGGTCATGCCTTGAAAGTGGCTCGCAGGCTTATACACTTTGGCCAAAGGATTAACTAAATTACCCTTTTTCAAGAGCTATATAGGTATTTCACTGTGTATTTTTGTCACATTTGATGTTGCTCTGGACTTCTTTGTTTCTTATATATTTATATTGACTGGCTTTGCATCTAATCCCATGCTGTGTTTATAAGCTGTGTGAACAGCAAAGCTTTTGCTTATATGGGTTCCATGTAAATGCATTTCAGGCAAAAGGTGACACATTGTGTGCTTATTTACATGTACTTTCTCAGAATCCCTTGCTGCAGTGGAAGCACTGTATGGGAGGTGATAATGGTTGAAAGGCAGGGTTGTAGACCTGTCTAAGACATGTGAAAGTGCTCACAAGTGAGATATATATATCTCAAACATGCAACAATTATATCTTTACTCAAAAACAGCAAGCTTGACCCTACCTGTCTTTCTAACTATCGACCTGTCTCACTCCTGCCTTTTGCCTCCAAACTCCTTGAACGTCTTGTATTCTCTCGTTTGCTCCATTTGCTCAACACCTATTTTCTCCTAGACCCTCTACAATCTGGCTTTCGCACTGCTCACTCCACTGAAAACAGCCCTCACTAAAATAACTAATGACCTCCATGCTGCCAAAGACAGAGGTCATTACACTCTGCTCATATTACTTAACCTCTCTGCAGCATTTGACACCGTGGACCAGCCTCTTCTCCTTCACATTCTCCATACTCTTGGTATTCGTAACAAAGCTCTATCCTGGATCTCCTCCTACCTCTCCCATCGTACTTTCAGTGTCTCTTTTGCCAACACCTCCTCCTCCTCTATCGATCTCTCTGTGGGGGTACCCCAGAGCTTTGTCCTTGGACCTCTTCTCTTTTTTCTCTGTACACACTTTCTGTAGGTGACCTAATCACATCTCTTGGGTTTAAATTTACTTTTCAACCCCTGACCTTTCACCTGCTGTACAGACCAAAGTTTCTGAATGTCTCTCTACGATATCATCCTGGATGGCCCTCCGCCGACTTAAACGTAACATGGCAAAAACAGAGCTCCTTATACTTCCTTCCAAACCTGGCCCTACTACCTCCTTCCACATTACTGTTGGAAGTACCATCATTCACCCAGTAGCCCAAGCACGCTGCCTAGGGGGTAACACTCGACTCCGCTCTCACATTCAAAACGTATCTAAAACCTGTCACTTTTTCCTCCGCAATATTACAAAGATACGCCCTTTCCTCTGTTACTCGACTGCTAAAACGTTGATTCAGGCCTTCACTCTCTCCCGTCTTGATTACTGTAACCTCCTGCTGTCCAGCCTTCCTGCCTCTCACCTGTTTCCCCTACAATCTGTCCTAAACGCTGCTGCCATGAATCACTCTACTCTTTCCTAGATCTGTCTCAGTGTCTCTCCTGCTGAAATAACTCTCCTGGCTTTCAATCAAATCCCGCATCTTGCACTTAATTCTCCTCCTCACTTTTAAAGCTTTACACTCTTTTGCTCCTCCTTACATCTCAGCCCTAATTTCTTGCTATGCACCATCCCGACTGCTCAAGAATGTCTTCTACCCCCTTTGTATCTAAAGCCCTCTCCCACGGACTGCCCCACACATCTGGAATGCCCTTCCCCTCAATACCAGACTAGCACCCTCTCTATCCACCTTTAAGACCCATCTTAAGACCCACTTGCTTAAAGAAGCGTATGAGTAGCTCCGTGGCTAATACTATACACGATACATAAAGCTTGGCCCCCTGCAGACGCACTTACCAGAATGCCCTCCTACGGTCTCTGTACCTTCTCCCTACCAATTAGACTGTAAGCTCTTTGGAGCAGGGACTCCTCTTCCACAATGTTACTTTTATGTCTGAAGCACTTATTCCCATGATCTGTTGTTTGTTATTTATATGATTGTCACGTGTATTACTACTGTGAAGCGTAATGTACATTAATGGCGCTATAAAAATAAAAACATACATACATATAGACCCACATACTATATATGTGTATTTGTTGCAGTATGTACACATACAAAAAGAGAAATGTAAACAATAATGTAATCTACTGTATGAAGAACATTTGAGTTGGACCATTAAAATGTATCACATTCTGTAAGAACATTGAACTACTGTACATACATTTCTATAGAGTGATAAAAACTAGTTTTAAAAAAATATCTAAAATCCTGCCTCAAAAAGACATGAATAAATGTTACCATATTTACTTACACTTGTCATCAAAGGTGACCGTAGCCTTTTATGTCGCCCGGGATACACATACGAAGTAAAAAGCCCACTCACTCTTTTTTTTTTGTTTTATCTTACTGATATTATTGTGAACTTGATTACTAAATTGTACGTTCTCCAGCTTGTATTGGTTGCAAACCAGACACAATAAGCTGATGGACTGAAAAAAACCTAATGAAATAGCTGTACCTGGGTGAGTTTTCGGATTTAGTTCTTGTTTTCCATCCTTTGCTGTTCAAGCAAATGAAAGTTCTCGGGCTTCATGTTTAAAACATAGAGGAAGCTAAGTGGCATGTAATTACCCAGAATGCATATCTACAGTCTAACGACTGTAGGATGTGACAATGGAATAAATGATGAAGGTATGGAGGACGTCTGGAAGCCACACAGATGGATTCATTGTTTCTTTCTGTACACCAAGAGGTCCTTGTCTAAAATGTATAGGAAACTAAATGTGATAGTCTAAGTGTGCTCATTGGGTCATTAATTCCTCTGAATACATGTCTACATTCTAACCGCTGTATAACAGGTAACAATGGGGAAAAGGGAGCACTTTTGGTAAGGAACATGCTGTTTCAAAAGATATAAAAAAAATATTAATAACTTGCTGCTCAGCTTTTACTCTCGCAATATTTCCAGCTTCCTGTGGCGTCGTACCCTTCCACCAGGGGAAGGGGAAGTTGAAGTGTTTGCAGAGGCTGCCCCAGACTTGATGTAATTGTACTTTATAAATGTATAATTAAATGACATATTTTATTATACTACTGGACTCGTATAGGGTGGTATAAATATTAGGCAGATACATACCACCCACCATATGATCTGTCTCAGGCAATAAATTCCAGATAGGGTTGCCAGGTGTCCAGTATTGAACCGGACTGTCCTGTATTTGGACATATTTTCAGTAAAAAATTACACATAATACTGGACATGTATGTGTCCGGTATTACTTGTCTGGACATAGTGACCTGGCTTGGGGGGCCACAGGGATTTTCCCAAAGCAGGAAAAGCGAAGGGTTGTTGCTAGGGGGCTGAGCAGCTTCCTCCATCCTTATTGTCTGCTGCTGGGTAATGCAGCCAATTAGGAGAAGGTGTCAAGATCGTGGGGGTGTGGGGGGTGAGGGGGGGAGGGGGAGCAAGAAGAGGAGGAAACAGCATGGAGTGGAAAGTGGACAGAGAGGTGTGTGTGTCTCAAGCATGTCACACCTTTCACCTTTGTGTCCAGTATTTTTGGGGAAGCCACCTGGCAACCCTAATTCCAGACCAGTTCCATTTGGCTTTGGTTTTCTGGGACTGGGTATTATTTCTAATATTTTTTATTTACTAGGGCTCAGCCCATGCGTACTGTGCGCACCAACCCCACCCACACAAAATAATGATGGGTTTGACTTTTTTATTTCCCCACCTTCTCTCTATCCCACAGTTTCTCTATCTTCCCACACTCCTCTCTCACTCTCCCTCCCTCCCTTCTTTCCAGCGCATCTCTGTCATTTAATACTTTATGATATCATCAATTCTTTCCAAGTCCTCCAGTAATTCTTGCTTTCTCCTCACATGTCAACTGACACTTTCTTTCTTCGTCTGCTTTCTGTCTAAACTTTATAGCTATCTGACTCTACATCTGCCACCAGGCTATGTGCATTATGATGTCACAGATGAGCTATATCTCCCGGAGGGGCGGACAAAGTAGTTTTATATTATAGAGAAAATTACAATAGGTGAGCAGAAAGAGATACCTACCACCATCCGATCTGTCTCCTGTCTACCAGTATATAGCACTCAATCAGTTCCTGTAGGGTACATCAACAACACCGTTATCTGAGCTGTGTTAGCTATCTATATATCATCATCTTCAGGCACTTGTCGATCCACTGCTAGATGAAGGTCTTTCCACTGTTCGTCCAGGTATTACCGTTGCAAGCCTCTCTTCTCCACATTGCTCTAACAGTTTCTGGTTTTATCCTTCCATTTTACTTTTGCTCATTGTCTTGGTTTTAATTTTTTTCGAGGAATCCAGTAGAGTACCATCTTTGTCCAACGATTGACATTTTTTTCTTGTGATATGCCCCAGCCGTTACCATTTTAGTTTCTTCACCTTTGTGATGATGTCACAGATTTTTGTTTGCTTCAAACACATTCATCTTTTTTCCTGTCTCTTCGGGTAATACCCAGCATACATATTTCCATGCTTCTTTGAGTTGTCTGATTCTTCTGAATTGTATTCGCAGTTAGGGTCCACGTTTCACATCCACAGGCAGAATACACTGGTCGGAAACTTTCCTCTTGAGGCACAGTGAATGGGTCAATGGAAATACAGTATTGTCTTGTTTCTTACAAATGGACTGCCCATCTTCATTCTCCTATTGATTTCATTCAACAGTGTTCCCACCATATGTACTTGCAGGCCAAGGTAGACATAGTTTTCAACTTCTTCTGGTTGTATTAAATTTGTTTTATATCTCGGTAGAGTTGAGATTTGTTGAACATCACTTTGGTCTTGCTGAGATTCATATGGAAGCCCACTTTCTCACTTGCTTCGGCAAAATTCTTGTTCTTTAGGCTGCGCGAAGTCCAGGGTCTGTTGCAGTCGATTAGTGAGTATCTACGTAAAAATCTTGTAAGTGATTTAAAGTACTGGAACTTGGTCTGTAGTTCTTGAGATCTTCTGTCTCCTTTCTTGTGGATGAGGATAACTATGGCATTGCTCTATAGTTCTGGAATTTTCCTGTTCTTCAAGCAGTATGTAAAGAGTTTTGCAAGGATTTCCCCTACTTCTTCCCTAGCTTCTTTCAAGATTTCAGTTGTAATTCTTGACCAGCAGCCTTCCCGTTCTTCATGGATTTTATCGCTTTTACCACTTCCTTCTTGAAGGATGCATGGTGGTACCTCAATGATGATTTCTCCTCGCTCTTCCTCTGCTGGATTATGCCCAGTGTTATCTGTGGTTTTGTACAATTTCATGTAGAAGTCCTCAACTCTCTTTATGATAAGTGCACTGTCTTTTATTCTTTATCCATCGTTTTGTTTGAATGCAATAATTGGCTTCTTCCCAACCATAAGTAAATATATATAATGTTACCAGGCATAAAGAAAGGTCACCATCTGATCGGTCTCCTAATCTCGCAAAATACATTTATGTACCAGTCGGGTTACAACAATTACAATTAACACCCTTATCTATTTGATTATAATATCTGTTTTTAAAATAGGTAAGTAATCATAGAAAATGAGAGCACCATCTGATCAGTTATTCTCTTCCAATGAATCAGTTCCAGTTTGATATTTTTTAACATCCTTATCTGTTGAATATATATATATATATTTTGAGTGCCTTGAACATTCTTGTTATTTGTATATACTGTATATATATATATATATATATATATATATATATATATATATATATATATATATATATAAAAGAAGAAAAAAGTGCCCAATCCTAGTGCATTACTGTGCAAAAAATAAATTTAATTCCCAAAAAAGGCTCATAAAATGAACTCACAAACATAGAATATAAAAAAGCATGTTATGAGATAATACTCATGCTCCAAAGGATCAGGAAACGCCGCTTGTCTGCTACACTGCTCCGTGACTCCACTGTATCCGATATGGCCCTAGTTGTTCACCGCCAGCAGGAACTCACTATGTTAGGCTCTCCACGAACTCCTCTCCCCGGGATTACACCAACAGATGATCTTGGTTCCCACCGGGGACGATGGATGCGGCGGAACAGCGGATGACGTCACACGGTAAGTATGGATACCGAACAGGTTTGAATGCCGAGCAGGTTTGGAAAAGACGCTTTAAGATCCACAGCACTCCTGGCCCTACGCGTTTCATCAGCTAAATTGATTTCATCAGGGGATGGGATCTGGGTATACTGGTGGGGGGGGGGGGGAGATGGGAGATATATATAAGCGTATCGCGTTCGAAATAATGTACAATTGTATGCATTATACAATAAAGTATTTAAGATACCAATAATGTGTTGTAACGTATTAATAAATCCGAAAATTGGGAGCCATGCTTGCATCGCGTTATAAGCGGATTCACGTTGTAACGGATCGCGTTATAAAGGGGTTGAGCTGTATATATAAATATATATATATATATATATATATATATATATATATATATACATACACACACACATTTTTTTTCTTTTCATTTTTATATACAGTTTGTTAGTTACTATGCATAGAGACCACCATATGACCTGTCTCCTGGTATCTCAGAATGTATACTTACCTTAAGTAGCAGTCAATCACCATTATCTGTTGACCTATATATGATATAATTGTGTATAATAGGTCGGAATAGAGAATTAAATTGTGCCATCTGCGTCTATAGACTGCACCAATATACTAGTCAATCAGTTCCAATTAACATGCATAGTTTTCTTTAATATATCAAATTACACTTCTTGTCTAAATTCTTCTTCACGCTCTATTTGTTTATCTCTAAAACTTGTTGCTTTTTCCTCCGCAATATAACAAAGATACGCCCTTTCCTCTGTTGCTCGACTGCTAAAACTCTGACTCAGGCCCTCATTCTCTCCCGTCTTGATTACTGTAACCTCCTGCTGTCCGGCCTTCCTGCCTCTCACCTGTCTCCCCTACAATCTATCCTAAATGCTGCTGCCAGAATCACTCTACTCTTTCCTAGATCTGTCTCAGCATCTCCCCTCATGAAATCCCTCTCCTGGCTTCCAATCAAATCCCGCATCTCACACTCCATTCTTCTCCTCACTTTTAAAGCTTTACACTCTTCTGCCCCTCCTTACATCTCAGCCCTAATTTCTCGCTATGCACCACCCCGACTCTTGCGTTCTGCTCAAGGATGTCTTCTTTCTACCCCCTTTTTATCTAAAGCCCTCTCCCGCCTTAAACTTTTTTCACTGACTGCCCCACACCTCTGGAATGCCCTTCCCCTCAGTACCCGACTAGCACCCTCTCTATCCACCTTTAAGACCCACCTTAAGACACACTTGCTTAAAGAAGCATACGAATAGCACTGTGAACATTCCGAACACATGATACATAAAGCTTGGCCCCCTGCAGACGCACTTACCAGAACTCCCTCCTCCTGTCTCTGTACGTTCTCCCTACCTACCAATTAGATTGTAAGCTCCTCGGGGCAGGGACTCCTCTTCCTCAATGTTATGTTTGTCTAAAGCACTTATTCCCATGATCTGTTATTTATATTATCTGTTATTTATTCGATTACCACATGTATTACTACTGTGAAGCGCTATGTACATTAATGGCGCTATATAAATAAAGACATACAATACAATACAATACAATACAATCTCAGTCTTCATGAGCCACATTATTATTATTATTATTATTTTTTTCCAAATAGTGTGCAAATGTCAATTGACATATTTTGGAAACACCAAAACACAAACAAATGGTTAGAACCAAAACATGGGGTCAAGTGCATATTTCTAGTATGTGTAGCCTTAAAGATGGATGCTAGGTGTGGTCATTGGTCACACTTGGTATCAGGTGGCCTCTGAGAAGCGCTGGGTGCAGTCAATGGCCAGACTACCCATACCATTGTCTGTGGGTTGGACAGAGCAGTGCAAGGAAGGAATTAAAAACAATGTCCAAATGATATAAAAAGGTGATTTAATAAAATCCAAACAATTTAAAAATGTCTCCAGGCAAGTCCTGTCCCAGGTCTGGCTAACCAGGGGCACAGTCCTTAAGGGTGCTGGTGTGCTACCAGGTAGAGACTTATACCTGTGGCTGGATCAGGACAGTCCTTATCAAGGCAATCAGATCTCCCCTACTCATTGACTCCCTGTAGATCCCATCATCCTGGTGGATGAGTCTGATGACCCGACTGTCTGATAAGGCACTGACCACTGGTCGCTCTTGCTCCTACTGTAGTTCACCCTCAGTTGTTCCTTATGATCACAGGGGACCTTTGTCTAATAATCTGAGCCTAAAACACTCCAGAACTTGCTAGAGTGGCCCTGCACTAAGTATAGGGCATTGACTCTTTAGGTTCCGCACTATGGAGTGGCTCTCTACACCAACTATGAAATAGTTAAGCCTCTGGTTGTCACACATATGCTGGATTGTGACGTGAGATTATGGCAGCGGACAATAGACCAGCTCAGCTTTCCGCACCGTGGAGAGGCTCTGCAAACCAGCATGTCTGCAGTCTGGTGAAGCCTTTTCACAGTCCCATTGTGATGATTTTGCTCTCTTCTTCTCTGATAAAGTAACCTCCGTCCGTGCTGGGGTCCTGACTGTGCTATCTAATAAGTGTCAGAGTTCCAGGCATGAAAATGCAGGTTCTCTGGCTTTATGGACTAGCTTTGACCATCTGGATGTAGAAGACCTTGTGCAAACAATCTAGGGGCTGCGTCCCACTACCTGTGATTTGGAATCAGTCCCAACACTCCTTCTCTTAACCTGTGTTGATGTAATCGGCCCAGTGTGTGCCCAAATTGTCATGTGCTTTTTGCAGGTATGGCTCTTTCCTGAGCCGCTGAAGGAAATAGTCATTAGACCTCCTCTAAAAAAGCCTTCATTAGACCCGGATTGCATGGCTAATTACAGGCCTGTATCAACCCTTCTTTTCCTAGGGAAGGTTATTTAGAAAGTGGTGGCAACCCAACTGGAAAGCAGTCTATCATGCAATGAAATGTATGACCCATTACAGTCAGGATTAGGAAGATGGCATAGTACCGAAACAGCTATGGTTCGTGTGTTAAATGATCTCCTGATGGCGAGACTATTAGCTCTTAGTACTCTTTGGTCTCGCTGCAGGATTTAATACCGTAGACCATGGGATCTTAATGGAGCCCCTGAAGGATTTCTGTGGACTGGATGGCACAGTTCTCAGCTGGGTCAGATCTTTGCTCACTGGCAGGTCACAGAGAGTATCTTCAGGAGTTTACTCCTCTGCACCAATGCCCCTGTCATGTGGAGTGCCACAGGGTTCTATCCTATCTCCTATGTTGTTCGCAGTGTACATGATGCCACTCCTTGACATAAATCAGATGGCATGGCCTGGGTTATCACTGCTATGCAGATGACACTCATCTCTACTTGTCCTTTGCACCAAGCACTAAGGACTCATTATTAGTCTTCAATACATGTTTACCTGAGCTCCTAGAATGGATGAGTGCCAGTTGGTTGAGGTTGAATCCTGATAAGATAGAAGTGCTCGTGATGGATGCTCACCGTCGGAAGACAACAAGACTGCAGCTAGGTCAACACACTGCCTTAAGCTTGAGGCCTCCCAGCTGCTAAACTCTGTTCGTGTGTGGAATCTTGATTTTGTCCTTGACTGTGACTTGACCCATAAATATCAGGTGTCAGCCTGGATCAAATCTTCATTCTTCCACCAAAAGCACATAATCCTCCCAGAGGATCTTACTACGCTTGTCCATGCCTTTGTGTCCATACGCCTGGACTACTGCAATGGGTCTTTCGGAAAAAGAGCTGCGCCGCCTGCAGCTGGTGCAGAATGCTGCCGCCAGGTTGTTAACTAACCAGACTCGTTCTTGCCACATGACACCTGTTCTCCGTTCTCTGCACTGGCTCGCTGTAAAATGCCGAATGTATTTCAAGATTGGCTTCTTGACATTCAAAGCACTACATGACCAGGGTCCCAGCAATCTGAAAGAGCTTCTAGTTCCTTACACTCCCATTCAATCACTGCGATCTGCTGCTGAAGGACTCCTAACAGTTCCCAGAATCTCTGTGACTTCCTTTGGGGCCCGAGCTTTTAGCCACGATGCTCCCACTCTTTGGAACAGTCTGGCTCGTGCAGTTCGAGAGGCTCAAGACCTACCTGTTTACCTAGACATTTAATTAATGAGCCACAACTTGTCAGACATTTAATAACTACAGTACCATCCCATATTGTATCTTTCCTTGTGTTTGGTCTAGTTTATAACCTGACATGTTTTCTTCTTTTTCCTTTTTTTGTAACTGAAGTGGTTTGAGTCCCATTGGGAGAAAAGCGCTATATAAATAAGGTTATTATTATTACTACCGTTTTTCCCAATTATAAGGCAAGGTTTTTTTCAATAAAGCTATATTTAAAAGTCCATACTCGCCTTATAATCAGGCTCTGCTTCTGACACTTCTGGATCCGCTCCTGTGTAAGCGATTAACACAGTAGTCGCCTGCGCATGCGTGAGCGCTCGTGCATGCGCAGACAGCTACTGTGTTAATAGCTTACACAAGACTGAAAGGCAGGCATTGCCTAGTTACAGTTATCAGAGGCTGGAATCGAGGGGGTCTGTGACAGGGTGAATGAACGTCACCAGCCATATGCCTGGAAAACCTATGTTTAGGCTTGCAGTGCAGCAGTGATGAGGTTAAGTTGAGAAGGGCTGCTTAATTAGTCTGACCCCAGCTGCATAATCAAGGTGTTAAAACCCCAGGCTGTACACACATGCAAGAGAGTTGGTGAGGAGACAGGACTGAAAGTGCTGAAAAGATTACTGCTGTAAGGTCTGTGGTGCAAAGTACATGTGTGATGAACTGTCTGTCTCCTGCATACAAAGAGAAGCTGCCTTATTTTTGTTTTGTCTGCTAAAGAGAAGCTATTTTGTTTTGTCTGCTGAAGAAGCTATTTTCTTTTGTTTGCTGATGAGAAGCTATTTGTTTTTGGTGTGCTGTATGTTTTAAGGCTCAAATAAATAAGCCTTATCCAAAGAACCCGCATGTTTGGTTGCATGTACCTTGCAACATATGGTGTCAGAACTTGCAAACAAACCCCCGGTACTCCTGAGGAAAATAGCTCAGAACGAGGATCCAGAGGCTTTTTTACTGATATTTGAAAGGGTTGCCGAAGCTCAGGGCTGGGGCTGCAGATCGCTGGGCCACTGCTCTGGCCCCGCTCCTTATAGGAGAAACCCAGGCCTCATATCAGGGCCTCCCTGCAGATCAGGCAATGGACTACCGACAAGTAAAAGCCGCCATACTGGATCGCTATACTGGATCGCTGGTCTGACCCCAGAGACCTACCGGCAGCAGTTCCGGAACATGAAGTACACCGCTAAGATGAGACCCCGGGTCCTTGCTCAGCGGTTATTGGACTTGTGCATGCACTGGATACAACCCGAGGAGTGCACTAAGGAGGCAATTCTTGAGCAGGTGGTTTTGGAACAATTCCTACAAATAATACCCCCTTCCGCACGGTCGTGGATAAAATGCCACGCTGCTGAAACCCTGGCTTTGGCGGTCTGACTCGTGGAGAACTTCCTTGGGGCTGAGGAGCAGGCGAGTGTCCTGGATCCGACTCCACCGGCACTTGCGGACGCCCAAAGAGGAAGGTCGGATCAACGGGGAACCTACGGCCCGTCCACGCGCAACCGCCAAGTCCAACAGAAGGAGCAGTCGTTCCAGCAAGGGCGGAGTCCAAATGCTGGTCCCCACCGAGACCCTCATCTACTTCCTGATGTCGGCACGTCACAAAATGAGAGGAGCTTCCGAGGACGTCGCCCACGGGACCCACCGGGTGCCTCGTCTCCAGTGTCCGGTCCAGCAGAGCGCTATCCACGGCCCCCTCCTACGAGGGAACCCTCTCCATGTTTCGCCTGCGGAGAGCAAGGCCACCGGCATGTGGACTGTCCACGAATGGATTGTTCATTCGACAGGACCGTCGCCTCGGCCTTCACGGGAGAGGACTACAGGCCCTGGCTACTTCCAGCCCAGGTTGGGGGAAAAACAGTCCACGCCCTTGTAGATTCGGGCTCTGGGAAAACTATGGTCATCCAGGGACTGTTACCGCCGAACGTGTGTTCTTTTGACTCTCCATGGAGCATACAATGTATACACGGCGATGTAAGACGGTATCCGACGGCCAAAATCCGGCTACAGGTAAAGGGTCAGGAGGCCTACCTCGAAGTAGGAGTCGCTCCTTGGCTCTCTGCCCCTGTTGTGCTCGGCCGGGACTGGCCTTTCTTTTCGGACCTAATGGCCCCAGTCTCTCATGAGGAGCCTTATTCTGTGGCTCAGGAGAACCCTGGCAAACTGTTTCCCTTCTCGGCAGACCTTTTCCCCAGCCGACACCGGGTTCCAAAGACTCGGAAGCAAAGACGCTCCGACAAACAGGACTGGTTGCAGAAATCTGGGTCTCAAGGTGACCATTCTAGTAGCCAGAGGTCACAAGTGATGGCTGGGGATGGCCAGAGGGAGGGAGATATGGGCCCTGGAGATTTACCAGACCTATACCTCCCTGACTTTAGCCAGAGGCAAAGGGAAGACCCAGTCCTTGCTAGACAGTATGACAAGGTGGTAAAAATTGATGAGCAGATTTTAAATGCACAGGGGGTGATAGTATTCCCCCATTTTGAATTATCAAATGATATCCTGTATAGGGTGAATAGGCAGACACAAACAGGGGAGGTCACCAGACAGATATTGGTTCCCAAGGCGTTTGTTAAATCTGTGTTCACTCTAGCCCATACTGTCCCTTGGGGTGGTCACCTGGGCAGGGATAAAACATTGGACCGTATTTCGTCCCGATTCTATTGGCCAGGGATGCATAGTGATATTGCTCAGTTATGTGGAATTTAGACCAGGGTAATGCAGTTGATGTGGTCTACTTAGATTTTGCAAAGGCTTTTGATACGGTTTCACACAAGAGGTTGGTGTACAAAATAAAGAAAATTGGACTCAGTAATAATATATGCACCTGGATTGAAAACTGGTTAAAGGACAGACAACAGAGGGTTGTCATAAATGGAACTTTTTCAGGTTGGGCTAAAGTCGTGGAGTACCTCAAGGATCGGTACTGGGACCCCTGCTTTTTAACTTGTTTATTAATGTCCTTGAGGTTGGGATCGAGAGCAAAGTCTCCATCTTTGCTGATGATACTAAATTGTGTAAGGTAATAGAATCAGAGCAGGATGTAATTTCTCTTCAGAAGGACTTGGAGAGACTGGAAACGTGGGCAGGTAAATGGCAGATGAGGTTTAATACAGATAAATGTAAGGTTATGCATTTGGGATGCAAGAATAAAAAGGCGACTTACAAATTAAATGGAGATATATTGGGGGAATCCTTGATGGAGAAGGATTTAGGAGTGCTTGTAGACAGCAGGCTTAGCAATAGTGCCCAATGTCATGCAGTAGCTGCAAAGGCAAACAAGATCTTATCTTGCATCAAACGGGCAATGGATGGAAGGGATGTAAACATAATTATGCCCCTTTACAAAGCATTAGTAAGACCACACCTTGAATATGGAGTACAATTTTGGGCACCAATCCTAAGAAAATACATTATGGAACTAGAGAGAGTGCAGAGAAGAGCCACAAAATTAATAAAGGGGATGGACATTCTAACTTATGAGGAGAGGCTAGCTAAATTAGATTTATTTACATTAGAAAAGAGGCGTCTAAGAGGGGATATGATAACTATATACAAATATATTCAGGGACAATACAAGGAGCTTTCAAAAGAACTATTCATCCCACGGGCAGTACAAAGGACTCGGGGCCATCCCTTAAGGTTGGAGGAAAGGAAATTTCACCAGCAACAAAGGAAAGGGTTCTTTACAGTTAGGGGAGTTAAAATGTGGAATTCATTACCCATGGAGACTGTGATGGCAGATACAATAGATTTGTTCAAAAAAAGGTTGGACATCTTTTTAAATGGGAAAGGTATACAGGGATATACCAAATAAGTATACATCGGAAGGATGTTGATCCAGTGATTAATCCTATTGCCAATTCTTAGAGTCAGGAAGGAATTAATTTTTCCCCTTAATGGGGTTTTTTGTTTGCCTTCCCCTGGATCAATAAGTAAGTATAGATATAGGATAAAGTATCTGTTGTCTAAATTTAGCATAGGTTGAACTTGATGGACCTACGTCTTTTTCCAACCTCATCTACTATGTAACTATGTAACTATGTGCGGCATGTCCGGAGTGCCAGCTAACTAGTCCGAAAGGGACAAAAACCAGCCCCTTTGGTTTCCTTACCCTTGGTGTCAGTTCCCTTTGAAAGGATTGGGGTAGACTTGGTAGGACCTCTAGAACCTTCTGCGAAAGGACACAGGTTTATTCTTATACAGTAATAGTTGACTATGCAACAAGGTATCCTGAGGCGTTCCGCCTGAGAACAGCAACGGCGAAGCAAGTAGCCAACAAGTTGTTGGAGCTGTTCTCACGGGTTGGATTTCCCCAGGTTATGTTGACAGACCAAGGTACAAATTTTATGGCTAAACTGATGCAGGATGTATTAAAATTACTAGAGGTCAAGTCGGTTCGGACATCGGTCTACCATCCACAGACTGACGGATTGGTGGAAAGATTTCACCGAACTCTAAAAGGGATGTTGAGGAAATTTGTAGATTCAGAGAAGAGAGCCTGGGATGAACTTCTCCCTTTTCTGCTGTTTGCAGTGCAGGAAGTTCCCCAGGCCTCCACGGAATTCTCTCCATTTGAACTGCTGTATGGCCGCCAACCCCTTGGTATCCTAGACCTCCTAAAGGAGTCCTGGGAGGAACAGCGGTCCCCTTCTAAGAATACCCTGCAATATTTACTAGACCTTAGGAAGCGCCTAGATGTGGTCGGCCATTTTGCTGGGGAGAATTTTAGATCAGCCCAGGACAGCCAGGAGAGACATTACAATCAGAATGCTCGCATGAGAGTGTTTCACCCGGGAGACCAGGTGATGTTGTTGTTACCCAGTTGTGAGAGCAAACTCCTAGCCAAATGGCAGGGCCCATTCGAAGTACTCCGCCGCACGGGTGATGTGGATTACGAGATCGCTCAACCAGGGTCCAGGAAGGGTAAACAAATTTACCATGTGAATTTGCTGAAACCCTGGAAGATGCAGCGGGCTCTATTCATCCACCCGGTGGAGGAGGAAACGGACTTGGGTCCTCAGCCCCCACTTGAGAACATCGTGGGTGACGATAAAATCCCAATGGGTAAACAGTTGTCCTCTGAACAAAAAGGGGACTTGTTAGAAATAATTACACAATTCCATGATGTTTTTTCTGATTTGCTAGGGCAAACTAATTTAATTTCACATATGATCGAGACAGCACCTGGGGTAAAAGTACATTCCCGTCCTTATAGGTTGCCTGAAAGTCGTAGGGCCCTGGTAGAGAAGGAGGTACAAGAAATGTTACACTTAGGAGTGATTGAGGAATCATGCAGTGAATGGTGTAGTCAACTAGTTATGGTCCCTAAACCCGATGGGAAGGTAAGATTTTGTGTGGACCTCCGAAAGGTCAATGCGGTATCCAAGTTTGACGCATATCCGATGCCAAGGGTGGACGAGTTAATTGACGCCCTTGGTAACGCGGAATATATATCCACACTGGACTTAACAAAAGGATACTGGCAAATACCATTAGAGGAAAAGTCCAAGTGCAAAACAGCCTTTGCCACTCCCATGGGTTTATACCAGTTTGTGACAATGCCATTTGGACTGCATGAAGCCACAGCCACATTTCAGAGACTCATGGATAAAGTGCTGAGACCCCATAGGGCTTATGCCGCAGCCTACCTAGATGACATTGTCATTTATAGTAAACACTGGCGGGCCCATCTATATAGGCTGAAAGCGGTCCTCAAATCTCTAAGAGAGGCAGGGCTCACAGCCAATCCTAAAAAATGTGCCTTAGATAAGGAGGAAACCAAATACTTAGGATATGCAGTGGGAGGCAGAAAAGTAAGGCCACTAGCCAACAAGGTAGTTGCCCTGAAAGAAGGGTACTATCGGCGGTTCATCCCCAACTACTCGGAAGTTGCAGCCCCATTAACGGACCTCACAAAAATGTCCGCCCCTACACAAGTGGTATGGTCAAGGGAGTGTCAGAGAGCCTTCGATGACATAAAAAGGTGTCTATCAGAGGGTCCCGTCCTTAGAAGCCCAGACTTCAACAGGCTTTTTGTAGTGCAAACCGATGCATCAGAGATAGGGCTAGGGGTAGTGATGTCACAACAGTTTGAGGGAGTGGAACATCCGATCCTTTTTCTGAGTAGGAAATTGTTCCAGAGGGAAAAAAAACTACTCAGTGATTGAGAAGGAGTGCCTCGCAGTAAAGTGGGCAATCGAGGCTTTGAGGCATTACCTGGCAGGAGTCCATTTTACTCAGGTGACGGACCATGCTCCATTAAAGTGGTTAAATAGCATGAAGGACTCCAATGCTAGATTGACCAGGTGGTATATGGCCCTCCAATCCTTCTCATTTGAGATTCAGCACAGGCCTGGAAAAAAAAATGCAAATGCTGACTTCTTTTCTAGAGAAGGGGTGGAGGATCGGGCTTCAGCCGTGCGTGGCCCCAGCCACACACTAACGGGAGGAATGTGACAGGGTGAATGAACGTCACCAGCCATATGCCTGGAAAACCTATGTTTAGGCTTGCAGTGCAGCAGTGACAAGGTTAAGTTGAGAAGGGCTGCTTAATTAGTCTGACCCCAGCTGCATAATCAAGGTGTTAAAACCCCAGGCTGTACACACGTGCAAGAGAGCTGGTGAGGAGACAGGACTGAAAGTGCTGAAGAGTTTACTGCTGTAAGGTCTGGGTGCAAAGTACATGTGTGATGAACGGTCTGACTCCTGCATACAAAGAGAAGCTGCCTTATTTTTGTTTTGTCTGCTAAAGAGAAGCTATTTTGTTTTGTCTGCTGAAGAAGCTATTTTCTTTTGTTTGCTGATGAGAAGCTATTTGTTTTTGGTGTGCTGTATGTTTTAAGGCTCAAATAAATAAGCCTTATCCAAAGAACCCGCGTGTGTGGTTGCATGTACCCTGCAACAGGGTCGCTTTATATTCAGGGTCGCACTATAAAATCAGGCAAATACGGTATTATTATTATTGTTATTATTATACATTCATACTGAGCACTTATTGGGAAGTGAAAGGCAGGAATCCGGCGCCACTGTGCATGACAGACTGTAGAAACTCCCGGATGATCTTCAATAAACTTTATTGCACAATACACATAGGGCTACACCACGATCTCCCCCTCTACGCGTTTCACCCTCTCAGATAGGGCTTCGTCTCCTCACTCCGAGACGAAGCCCTATCTGAGAGGGTGAAACGCGTAGAGGGGGAGTTCGTGGTGTAGCCCTATGTGTATTGTGCAATAAAGTGTATTGAAGATCATCCGGGAGTTTCTACAGTCTGTCATGCGCAGTGGCGCCGGATTCCTGCCTTTCACTTCCTGATTACCACTGAAGGCTGCACGCACATGCTGTGGAGGAGAGCAGGTCCCAGACCGGAGAGAATGAATAGGTAAGGGTTTATTTGTTTATATTCCCCCCTACTCCGGGCAACTCAGTGGCCATATACAGCTCCCTCCTTATCAGCTACTTGACGGATTGACACCATAAAGGTGCCTTACAGACAGCCGAAGCGCAGGACAGTATTTCTCATGCCTGAGCACTTATTGACCTGTATGATTGCTCCATTAAGTGTGCTCTCTATTCATAATTCTTTTTTGAGAGAGTAAGAAAAGAGATTATAAAGCTGATAAACAGAAGTATAAGAAAATGTGAAAGGTAAACAGTGATGAGAAATGAGGTACTCATGCTACATGTTGTGTTAAGATCTAAGATGTGTAATATATATCAAGATGCTCAAATTCCCTTTTCCAATTCCCTTCCAACTGGTAACTGCATGCTTTGAAGAATGCAATTTGATTTCAGTCCTTGTGAATATGATGCTGATTAAGCATCCACGGTCATTCTAATCAATATGGAAATGTATGCACGGGACAGTCAGCTTTGGGAAACAATTCTTGTCCAAAAACAATTATAACAGTAACAGGCAGAGCCGGCTTGTTCTGTTGCGGGGCTCGGCGCAGGGGCTTTCACAGGGCCTCGTACCTGGTCTGGCACAGCATCTCCTCAGAAAATGCGGCGTCACCTGACACCATGGCGCCATACGTTGTCATGGCAACGAGACGCCATGTGACATCAAGACGCCATGATAATGGAACACTAAAAGGAGGAGATGCTGCCGGACAGGTAAGAGACAGGTACAGGGACTGAGACTTCGCGCTCCATCCTGGCAATTGGCTTTATTGTTGTGGGAAAGAGCACGGGGCCTCTGCAATCACGGGGCTCGGTGTGATGGCAACGTCGGCACCGCCATCAAGCCGGCCCTACCAATGATGTTAAATAAAGACTTATCAAATATACTGGTGCTATATAATCAAATATGGCCTAGGTATACTGTAGATCATCGCTAAGAGCAATGTTGTTATTAAAATGGATGCTTACTGTGACGGTAGGGGTGTAGCCAGTCTTCATAATAAAGGTGAAGCCCGATTGGTTACTACTTTTGAAAACCGTGGGTCCCTGGCAGCTAAGTAGCACCATAAGCCAGGGACAGTTAATGTAACATGCAATGTAAAAGCATGACCTGTTTTTCTGCTTTACCTGTTCCCCTTGTCCCAGACACATGAAACTTCAGGAGTGTAAGCTTTAGGTGCGATATTTGGGTAGAAATGCAGTTATTTTGTTTACAGGAGTTCGGGGGACAAAGTTACCGTTAGCCCCCTAATTCTCCCCGGCGTGCAGGCATGATTTGCGGGTACGTGGGGTGAATTACACCGGGCTAGCCAGTGTCTCCCAGACGCCTGGTTTTCGAGCCCACATATCCCAGACCCATTTCCCTGACAGGTACAAGGCTTCCGAAGACATACTCTGTATTAAAATATGTTTTATAGTGTTTGGTGCATTTTGTATAAATGTCTATGCAGCCAGCCCAGGTCTCCACATAGGTCCCAGGATGTCTGGATAGACACCGGAGTTCATAGGAGAGAGGATGTCCAGAGGTGACAAAACTGTTTGGTGAGAGGGGAAGGGCGATTTGCCAGGTCCGGAGTACAAAGGTACTCTGTGGGGACACCTTTTAAGATTACCAGACCTGGTGGAGCCTGTCCAGCAGGTGGCAATGGGTTAGCTGGGGGAAGATGCAGCTCGTAGGCGCGTTTCCCATTGGCTAATTCATATTTCCCACTCACCTGGCATTTGGAGCCGGCTTGGCAAGCCTCCTCCTCTGACGTCATCCAAGAGACGAGCCCCTGTTTCTATTGGCTAGTGAGAGGGAATTCCCACGCTCTGATTGGTCGCTCCTACTACTTCCATGCTGAAGATAGAACAGCGGAGGGTATGTAATGAGATGGCGGAGGCAGAGAGCCAGACCATTTTGTGGCTTGAGTTGGCGACGAGCGGGCGGGCTTTTCAAAGTTGCTCTGCTATGAATAGCAGAGCAACCGGCTTCATTTGAGAAGCTAGGAAAGTCTGCCCTTCCATCGCCATGTCCAACTTCTCATTTTAGAACGTAGCGGTCGCGGCTACGGTTTCTAGCCGAAAAGAGGACCAGAAAGCCGGGAGGGATTTCCCGGTCAGGGTAAGCCTTCTGGAGCAGGCACCCTGCACCTATTTGAGCCTAGTTTTCACCCCCAGTAAGTGTGTATTTTGTCTGCTTTTTGTATTTCATTTGTGTGTAGGTGGGTTTACCCCTGATAAACCTCATTTTATTCCACTATCATGTTTTACCTATTGAATGATCCTGGTTAAAAAGGTGTTAAAAGTCCTGGTCTCCTGTGACACTTATCTTATTTGGAAATGCATAACTCTATAATAGCGAGACTAGAGGATGCTCGGAGTTATAGTATATAGATTATAAAAATTATTTTGTCATTCATATAAATGTATAGATTTATTTGTTCTGAGATGGAGAGGTCTTGGATATCGGGATGGTGTTTTGTGGCAATGTGTGGTGTTCTTGCAGGGTTCTTGGATAATATATGAGCTGTGGTGTGAGTGGTGGTGGTGGGGGGGATGGTGGTGGTGGGGGGGATGGGGGTGGGAGTATAGTAGTTGTTTTTCTTCCCCATTAATTATTGTATTTATATTGTTTCATGTTATTCAAAAACTAATAAAAAGATTAAAATATATATATGGATACACAAGGTAACAAATGTATGCATCTTTGTGCTGCAAGTAGGGGTGTACCGAGTACCCGGCATTTCCAGCTACCCGGACATTACACGGACCCGACAACTGAGAAGTGGGCCCGGCACCGGGTAATACCCGGCGTTGGGTAATGTCAGGACAGATGGAAATAATCTTATTACTTACCTTTCTGACGACATCTAGGAACAGCAGCAGCGGTCCGGTGGCAGCATCGGAGGTGTCTTCAGCCGGCGGGGGAGCTGCAGGAATCACTTCCACAGCACCTGGAGCAGGTAAGCAGTGTGTGTGTGTGAGCCGCCGGGGAACCACATGACCGGAGCAAGAGATGGAGCGTTCCTATTGGATAGACGACTGTCCAATAGGAAAGCTCCGTCTCCTACTCCGGTCACGTGGTTCCCCGGCGGTTCACACACACACACACACACTGCTTACCTGCTCCGGTGCTATGGAATGGATTCCTGCTGTCACCCGCCGGCTGAAGACACCTCCAATGCTGCCACCTCCACAGGACCGCTGCTGCTGGTCCTAGATGTCGCCGCCACCCAGCAGGTAAGTGCCAAACCGGGTAATGGACTACCCGGCCGGGTAGAACCATTGATTTTGGCCAGGTACCCGTTACTCGTTTTTTTTTTTTAAAAAAACACTACCCAGTACAACACTAGCTACAAGGCATAAGCGTGATTGTGATGTATAGTGCGGCATATGCACCAACGTTTTTAAAAAATTTAAAATTCATATTTTATTGAAAATGTATCATCATACAACACACTATACATTGGTCTGCATATAAAGCAACATAATTATGCCATCCATCATATATGCAACAAAAAATAAAAAATAATGATAAAGAGGGATTGAAACTGTGTTCGAGAGAAAAAAAAGGGGGGGGGGACACCAACTTTTTACTCACTAAGGAAAAGAATATGCAAGGAGATGGAGTTACAGTTGGAATTTGGATGTTGTTGGTGGCGTACATATGCAAATAATGTGTATGACAAACTGCAAGCATGGGTCCCTAGTGAGCGCCATAAACGCATCAACATTGTCACATTTTTCATGGTGTAAAAACACAAATGCAAGTAGATGCAAACAATTCTGAAAGCACTTATACAGTATGCATGGACATGATACACACAATACACAGGATAAGAAAACATGCATCTAATGTAAGAAGAACATGCATAAGACGTCCCAACATATGCCGCTTATACATTCAGGACAAACTGATTTTTTTGATGCAGTGTACGCTTTCAATTTATTAAAAAAATTAAAATTAAAAAAACCACAACAACAAATGTTTATACAGAGCCCTTCCTGAATCTATGTTTTTGCGCTGTTGTATCCTGCATCCAACAAGCAGATGGAGAAATCCTTGAACATACTTGAAAGTTTAAAAAAAAAAGCAAAAATAAGGGAACACAACAACAAACCAGTTGAGGCGAAATGCAGCGAAATTAGTAATGCATTCTGGGATGCGGATTGGTTGCCACAGTAACTCATTAGCTGATACAGTGTCTTCCAGTGATTGCTTAGTGTAAATATAGAAAGAAAGGTAGAATGAGGAAGATTTAAAAATGATATAGCCTGTAAACATGAACACTTTCATCTCTTCCAAAGATGCTGTTTTTCAATCTTACTGCAGTATCTTACAAATATAAAGAAAACACAAACAACCCTGTGCATTTGAAGTATCCCTTTAGTGTTTTTTCCCATTAGTTACACAATTCAGTGAGATGTATCCACTTTTCTCCCAGGCTTTGTTCTGTGTAGATGAAGGTGCCAATTCAAAGGGATTAGAGTAGCAAAGGGCTTGTTTCTATCTATCATGGTACATGATACATGGTACAGGGGCGGATTGCAGGCACATATCGGCCCAGGCATTCCTACAATAGAGGCTCTCCCCCTGCAGCGCTATGACATCACGGCGTCATGTGATGTCACGTTGTCATGGCAGGGCGCCACTATTTTGATATTGGGTCGCCATGACAACAACGCTGCAGGAGGAGATGCTGCTCTGGAGAAGGTAGGAGACACTTACAGAGGCTCTGCGCTCTCAACTGGCAAATCAGTTTAGTTGTTGTGGGGAAGTGTGCGGAGCCTCTGTAAATCATTTACCCCTTACTCTCCCCCTCTCTATCTTTCCCTCCCACCAACAATCTTAACTTGGGGTGAGAAGGTCTCCTCAATGCTGCTCCAGTCCTGCACCCACTGCCGCCAACAGAAAACTTGGGGTCCAGGACATATTAAAAAGGTATATGCCCCCCCATTAGCCCCTCCCCCCACACTGGGGGTCCCTGAGGGAGAATGAGATATAGGCCTGGGAGGTTGGGTGGGGGAGGAAGGAGATAAGGTTCTGGGGTGGGGGGGGGGGAGGGGGAGGTTATGAACCTTGGATAGATCCAATGCTCCTGCGTATACTGTAGGTGTAGCTATTAGTGCACTGAGACTAACATTACACAGTAAGGATCCCGGGTGACACTTGCATGTACAGTACATTACTTGTAATCTTTGTATAGGTATTTTTCTTTATTCTTTACTGGTTGTCATGCTGTTTCTTTTAATAAAACAATAAGAAAAAATATCCATATGTCATCATACATGTGCTTTCCAAACCTCACATTTTAGTTTGTCGTATTAAAGGCTCATGTATAACAATGTTAAGTTATGAATTATGTGTGTTAGCCATATAACATCAGGGGAGGGGATCCAGTTTTATAGCTATGCATTTAAGTCCTTGTGAGCTTCATTGAAATAAAAGGAACATCAAAATCATCAAGCTAAATATTTCTTAAATTAAGATCTCAGGAAGAGAAAGGTATTCTTAAAATGAGTATGTATGCTGGTATCCAGGAGTTCCCAAACCTACCCGCGGGTGCCTGAGCAGCACCTGGTTTAATGAATGAGCAGTGTACACATGTCTGAATGCACTTAGTTAATAAATCAATGTGACATCCTACTATTTCTCTAAAAACATGGTCTGGTCTCGCGTTACGGGAACAGATGTGAGAACACCTGTAGACTTGGCACGTCTGATGGGATTGAGCTGCGTACTTGCCTAGGGTATGCCCAAGAGTTAGCACATAAAGGAATACGAAGCAAGTTTAGCATTTATGCCCATTTAATGCTTGGACATGGAAACTGTCAAGTGGGGGTGCCAATTAGTGTCAGTTGCAGTGGGTGAAAACATTATTCATTTGCATCTTTATCATTGTACTTTTCCTTTAATGGATAGGCTGGAGATCAGCGTTAATTGTCAAAATGAAACGTTTCCCCATGGCGCCTAGAACACAGGGTCAGAGATATTCAGTGCTTGTAATTACAGTATTGGCAAGGGTGATAACTCTTTCAGTACTGAAAGAAAAAAACACAACAAAATAAATGTACACTGTACTGTATGACTTCTTTGCAGTGTGTTTCTTGTCCTCCCAGTGTCTCCCTTAGGAGAATACTTCTGTCCAAACCCTTTCTTACTCTTAACCCCGTAGTTCAAAATGTGTGGCAGGCCCCCCTGGCAGCAAAACGGTTAATGATTTTTGCCAGTGACTGTCCCTCTTTAGTTTATATTCTTGAATGATAATAACATCTGCTGGAAAGTGCTCCTCATTAACACCCATGACAGTTTTTGGATTTGTGTGTTCATGCGAAACATAACACCTTCTGCTAATTCCTGAGCGGGCATAAAAAGACTGATATCTCTCTCACGTTTCATAGTAGCTTCTCTTAAACATGCACACAACTGGATCCCCAAATACATTCGGCACTCTTCTGTGTACAGTATGTCAACCGCAGGACACCTTGCTAGCAATACTGCACTGAGTTGTGTCAGATCCAAAGGAGCCACATGTTAGGATGGCTATGCAGTACCAAATATCAGTACTTTATGTTTCTATTGTAATAATAATAATAGCATGTTTTTGTATAGTGCTGCTAGTTTTATGTAGCGCTTTACAGAGACATTTTGCAGACACAGTCCCTGCCCCGTGGAGCTTACAATCTATATTTTTGATGCATGAGGCACAGGGAGATAAAGTGACTTGCCCAAGGTCACAAGGAGCCGACACCGGGAATTGAACCAGGCTCCCCTGCTTCAAACTCTCACTGCCAGTCAGTGTCTTTTACTCACTGAGCCACTCCCTCTCCTCATGCATAAAAGTTGGATGAAAATAGACAATTTCCAATAGGACAGCCCACTGATGCATGTCAAGTTGAAAGCAATGCCATAGAAATAATGGTTGTAGAAAATGAATAATATTCATATACTGTAATACTGTACTAAACAGTGTGACTAAGGCTACTGCCCCAGAGGTGACGGCTTCATGCGTGCCGGACTGTGCACCTGTTTCAGCCGCGACCTGTGGAGAGCAGGAGGACCGGGGGGGAATGGCAGGGGCGCGGCCATGACATCACGCGGCTGGTTCGCCCTCATTGGCTCAACTGCCGCCGCGCCAAAACTACAAAAGTCTTGTCTTTTGGCCAAGGCGGTCACGCATCGTGGCTTGTGCACGCCCACACGACGACCTGTGCCCCGCCCCATACAGGGCTACGCTCTGGTGTGTGACGCACACGCCGTACTGCGTGCAGCAGCGGCCACTGGAGACCTAGCCCAATGTAGAGGATTACCTTTCTATAGTGTGCCTAGCGCTGTGTTGTGTTTATTTAGGGTATAAAACAAAAGACAGGGGTGTCCAATGCTACATCCAATGTTTTGTCAATTGGATGTAGCATTGGGCACCCCTGTCTTTTGTTGTATACATTTGCCAACCTCAGTAGCACTCTTTTTTGACATAAATATATATTCATGATGTGGTGGGTGTAGGAGTGTGAGCTAGCTGGGAATGTGTGTTGATTTATTTAGGGTATAGCTTGACGAATCAACAGCACTTATTTTTCTCCATAATGTAAACAATTGGTACACATTCTCTGGTCTATGGGACCTACACTGGCGGCCGAGCTGACTCTAATGCGGCCGCCACCGCAGTGCGCGTGCAATGCGCGGGGTGACGCGGCTTGTCCGCGCGTCACTGTGGCGCCGGTGTCACGTGGCGCGCCCGCCTCCCCGGCTTCCCCGACATCCCCTGAAGGTTGAAGCGGGGTAAGCGGGGTTACGGGGAAGATGCAGGGGCAGAAGGGGCAGAGCAGGAGCAGCCAGGGGGTCGGGAGGGGAGAGGAAAATGCGCGCGAGGGGAAGGGAGTGCAGGGAAGAGATGCGGCTGGCGCGCGGCCAAGTTCGGCGCCAGCCGAACTAAGCCCCGGGAAATTACGGGCAAATGTTAGAATGAAAGTGGCCGCAGCAGTATTCAGCTACCTTCGATAATATCACTGTAACATCGAATGTGTTTGCATGTTAATACCTCATGGAATGAACTGTGAGAGTGTGAGAAAACACGGTATTCAGTGAGATACTGTATATCGCATGTTAGATATCGTTTGTTACAAAAATGACACACCGCACTAGTTTGTATTTGCTTTTACGAGCGAAATGAACTTCATGTTCGATGTTGCTCTAGCAGTCTGGAAGAGCAGCGCAGAGAGATGCTGCATCTCCCTGCCAGCTCTTACAGGCAATCGCCCTGTTTTTATGTTCATTTTAATAACATAGTATTAAAGCAGGGGGTCTCTGGACCAGAACCGCATTAATTTCAGGTTCGGAGACTCCCTGCTTCCCGAGGTACAGGACTCTGTATCGGGTGCCGGTATTTCCTGCAAGGTTAAATTTCCCGCGTCAAGGCCCATGTGACTAGGACATTTAAACTTGCAGGAGATACCGGCATCCCAAACTGGGGCCTGTACCTCGGGAAGCAGGGAGTCTCCGAACCTGAAATGAATGCAGTTCTGGTCGAGAGACCCCCTCCTTCAATCCTATGTAGTAAAAAGAAATTCTATTCCGTGAAATGCAAATCGCAATTCCTATCTCGCCACCCTTTAAAATGGCACAACAAAATTAAGTGTGTTTATGTTTAACCCGTGATTTGCATCTCGGAGTTACTTGAATAGCAGTGACTGGCAAAAAAATAAATAAAGTTTCTGCATTTTTTGAGCTACCGCACGGTTTGTTTTTGCAAGAGAGATAACGCTTGTAAAGTAAAAAAAGCCGTTTACAAGCGATTTTGACATGTGATCACAGCTTTGTGAATAGCTACACATGCAAAATCGCTTGTAACGTGCACTTTACAAGCGTTAAGTCACTTATCGAAGATACCTGAATAGGCCCCTATATCTTTAATGCCAGAACATAAAAATGTTTTCTTCTAGTTACTGAAATGGGAATGTTTGAAGGAAGAGCATGGCATCAAACAAACAACGCCAGTCCAAATGTATGGAATTCCAGCATAAAGACTTAGTTACTGTAAGAAACTTGTTCTTTCTACACACCATTTATTGTCTTTCCTTTTTTTCCGTTTCTGAAAATCTCAGTGAGATACTTAGTACTTAGTGGTATCTTAAATATTTTAGCTGAAACACTACAAAATAAAGAGGCACACAGTTGTCATTAAGGGTGAACACTGTTATTTCTAGTGTTTGGCTATAAAACTATTTTTCTGGGGGAGTAGTTCTCAAAATTTTCTAACTTTGAGTCTCTCAAAGTCACCCTGATCTTGAAAGGCCTCGGACATAGTGCAGGCACGCCACCAAAAGCGTGACGTCACGTGCGCCTGTACCTGCCGAGATTCGTGGCCTGCATATTTGCGCGATGGGGGGGAATGTCAAGGGGCGTGCCCGTGACGTCGTGGAGCTGGTTCGCCCTCATTGGGCGAACCGCTCACGTGATCCGGTCGTCACACGGGAAATTCTAACTTTGTTGTTGCCCCAGACACCGGTCACCCCGTCGCGCTTGTGCACGCGCTCGCACTATAGACAAACACATTGGTGTCCTAGTGTTTGTTTTCGGCACGAGCAACATCGCTTGCGCTGTCTCCTGCACTATGGACGAAGCCTAAGTGTCAAGTCTAACAATAGACAGCTGTTCCTCTTGAAGAGGACATGGAAACCTACGAAAGCCTATGATGCAACTTTTGTTCCTTGTAATTTTCCCGATCAGAACTCTGTACTCCCTACCTCATAATGGAATATTTGTTACTATAGTCTCCTCTAGCTAGTCCACCTTCTGCAGGATAATTTCAACTTTCATTGACACTCCATCCCTTTTCTGGGTAAAGCTAGTATCTTATTGTATTGTATGTCTTTATTTATATAGCGCCAAAAGTGTACTCAGCGCTTCACAAAGAATACAGTACAGGGAATTATAATTATACAATAAGTGCAGCAAAATCAGACAATAGCAAAGGAACTCGCTGCCCCGGAGAGCTTACAATCTAAGATTGTAGTAGGAAAGCCCAGAGAGGACTACAACAGCCCCCTGCCTAGCCTAAAAAAAGCAAATATTTTCATAGGGAACATCATACACACATCTGCAAGCTATCGTAACGTCAACAGTATAATAGTGGTCCACTCTTGGCTTTGTATTCCCATTTGCAGGTTTGTTGGAGACACTGACATAACAAAGTAACATCTGAAGAAAGCTTGACCACAATTACGATAACATTGTTAACCTGGAGTTAGTTGGCAGTTATTCAAACAGTATCATCCCCTGCAGAACATCTCCACAGGTGCTGCACATACTGTATGATGAAAATAATAATAATAATAAACAACAATAATAATAAAACAAATTAGAGAGAGAAAGAGACAGGAGTCAGTAAAGAGAATTTGTATTAAAAACAATGAAGCCTTTTTGTTCTTTTTTTCTAATCCCCAGCTTAGATTTGGGAGGACACCGTGTACAAGAAGTGCAGCACAGGGGAAAGCTACATATTGAGAATTAGTACTTTGTTGAGCAATCTGTGCATCTCTCTCTCAGAAAAGGACACAGCACATTCAGGCAAGTGATCAACAATGATATGGTACAGTGCAGGAATGGATTTTTGTTCTGCACAATATCCTTTTTTGATCACTTACCTGGCTGTGCCGTCTTCTCCATATAATTGAGTCTAGGCCAGTGATTCCCAACCGTTTTTGTTTGGAGGAACACTTGAAGAATTTCGTAAAATCTCGGGGAACCCCTATCTGGCTGACACATATTAGGCTGCGTTTGTAGTGCTGGCAACGTCGCGTCAAAACAAATGTATTGACGCCGTCATGTGCGCTTATAGTTGGAGCAACAGGACGGCGCGGTGGCTTAGTCGCGATCGCTGGAAGTCACTTCAATTTGATTTTTCTAGCAACCGCAGCCTGACGTCAGTGTCGCCGGCACTATAAGCGCGGCCTTAGGTTAATTTCACCCCTAACGAGCCCCCTCTATTTCCCACCCTCTACCCATGTATTTCTCTCCCTTCCGTCTCACTCACTCTCCTCCCCTCCCGCCTCGCATGTACTTATCTCCAGTGTCTCACTCTTACTCCCTCTTTTTCTCACTCACTCCCCCCCCTCTCCTCTCACTCGCTCCTGCCTTCCGTCAATTACCCCACTATCACTCAATCCCCCCACAAAATACATACCAAAAAACCCCACCCCTCTAAATACATATAACAATACCCCGCAATACATAATAAAAATACCCTGCCCCCGCCAATACATTTTTAAAAGACCCCCACCGCCTCAATACATTTAAAAAAAAGACACGCAATACATTTTTAAAAGACCCCCAATACATTTTTAAAAGACTCCCCCAATACATATATATATTTTTTTAAATCGGGCCGCACGGGTAAAATCATCATCATCAGATCCCCCCCCAGCACCCCTCATATCACCCCCCGCATCTCCCTCACATCACACACCCCCCCTGCATGTCCCACCTCCCTCACATCACCCCCCCCTGCATGTCCCATCTCCCTCTCATCACCGCCCCCCGTGCATGTCCCATCTCCCTCACATCACCCCCCCTGCATGACCCATCTCCCCCCCTGCATGTCCCATCTCCCTCACATCACACACCCCCTGCATGTCCCATCTCCCTCACATCACCCCCCCCCCACCATGCATGTCCCATCTCCCTCACATCACCGCCCCCCCTGCATGCCCCATCTCCCCCTCATCCCCACCTCAAGCGGGCGGCGAGCAGGTTGCGGGTGGGCAGGTTGCGGCAGGCAGTAGGCGGTTGCACGCGCATGCGTACACATGCGCGCGCTAGAGTGCGGCTGTGTGCAGGCTCGGGGGGGAGTAGAAGAGCCGGGCGGCACGCGCATGCGTACACGCGCGCCCTAGAGTGCGGCTGTGTGCAGGCTCGGGGGGGAGGGGAGTGGAAGAGCCAGGGAAACCTGGGAGAGGATGAGCCGGGGAAACCTGGGAGAGGATGAGCCGGGGAAACCTGGGAGAGGATGAGCCGAGGAGCAGGGGAGCCGGAGAGAGACAGGAAACCGCTGGGGCAGCCAGGCGGAACCCCTGGGACTGCTTCGCGGAGCCCCAGGGTTCCCCGGAGCCCCGGTTGGGAATCACTGGTCTAGGTGAATGAAGTATACTATTATTAATTTCATAGGACGCTAGTATATGATATATTTACTAAGGTGTGATTACTCCCATCTCATAAAAAAAATATATATCTATATCTATAGCTATATATATATGTGTCGAAACAGTCTGTCTGTGAATGGGTTCACTGGCTTTGCATCTCATCCCAGGCTATGTTTAAAAGCTGTGTTTAATACAGCGAGCATTGGCTTAAGGGCTCCATGTAATAATGGACTTGAGACAAAAGGTGGAACTGTGTGCTCATTTGCATGTCATTTCCCAGAATCCCTTGCTTGTTCAGGAAGAATTATAACAATTAAACAAAAGACACCCTATGGGCAGCACTCGTTGTAAGCAAATATGAATTGGTGATAAATTTAAAATTAAAATGCTTTAATCGTATAATTTAAAATAGATGTCAAAATTGTTGAAAAAATGGTCAACTGACTGTGGTGACAAAATACAAAGAAAACAGACAAAAATATATAAAATACTATAACTGAGGTCTAGGGGGGGAGGTGGAGAGCCCACCTCGCTGCTAACTAGCAGAAATCAACAATCAAGGACTGTAATAGTCAACCCCCTAGTTCAGCAATAACAAGGTTAAAAGGCCTGTAAAGTGGATACAGGTGACGGAGAACTACCCATGCAAAGGTATATACCTATGTGCTATGCACAATAGATTGAGAGCTCACTAATTGCTATTTGATAGTCCACAATGAAGATGGTGAGGAATACCCTAAATTAAGGGTTAAAGCAAGCCTAACTATAGGAGGGTTAATATGGTGGGCAATGTGTTATATTATAGTGTGCACAAGAGCTCACAAAGTGTGGTACTTAGCTCTGGGGCACGGTTCTAGTCCGTATCCAGTTATAGCCCCCTAACATAAATGTGCCACTTAAACATGTTTAATAATACCTCACAATATACACATAGGTCAGTCAGTGACTATCAATAGCTAAATGTACAAGAGCTTACAAAAAATGTATTTTACAGCTCTGGGGCACGGATCTAGTCCGTATCCAGTTATGGCCCCCTAATTCAAATGTGTCACAGTAACAGATAGGTAAACAGACTGTGATAACGTAGTGAGCAAACATATAAATGAGCCGAGGGGAGAGGAAATGCACGCAATGAAAAAAGTCGTCAACAGCAATTGCATTTACACGTGCTGGGTGAGGTGAGGTAATTGGTTATATACCGCATCCCTGTGTTAAGCCCTCGTCAGGGTTAATATCGCGGAGTAATGCTGACATAAGCAATTGTACCTGTGGTTCCTGTTCAAAGTCCTGCTGCCATAAGATACCACATAAAGTACCTGGTGTCTATGATGTATGGACCCAGACTCCCTTAACACGCGTCTCGGCTCTGTACAGAGCCTCTCACCCTCTGCTCGGCATGGGGACGTCAATGCGTGATGACGTCAGTCCTGTAGCCGCCTCCCACCTGACGTACGTTTCGCTGAGGCGCTTTATCAAAGGTGGTGAAGTGAGGAACTACATGCATAGTATATATAGTGTATTAAGTACCAGCTAATGCAGGGCAGCTGAGTCTAACCAATTGCTTCTATTGCAGGAGGACGGTAGCTATCGCGGTGCTGAGGAATTGATCAAAGAAGAGACATTTGAGATAATAAAGTGTAGACTGAGTGAACAAACTGAGTGTGGTATTCATTTGTTCAAGAGCTGAATGTAAATTGTGATGTACTTAGAGACACAGGATTTTAATACGTTATGCTATTTAATGCCAAGACCCATTTCAAATGGATGTATTAAGTCAATGTTGTTCAGGAAGATAATGCTGACAATCTATATAAAGGGAGAGAATAGGAAGCCTTCGTTTATCCCTCTGGGTGCCAAAGTACCCAGTACATAGATCCATTTGGATTCTTTTTGTAAGATTAAACGGTTCCAATCACCCCCTCTAGGATTAGGGGGGACGCTCTCAATCCCTGTGAAGTGAAGGTTGGTAATGTCACCGCCATGTGCCTGATGAATATGGTTGGCAAGGGGGGTATCTAAATGATTCCGTATAGCCCCCAGATGTTCCAAAATACGCTGGCGGAATTCACGGATGGTCTTGCCAATATATTTTTTGGTACATTGACAGGTGACTTGATAAATGACTCCCTTTGTCCGGCAGTTAATAAACTGCCTGACTTTGTAACTTTTTGTATTGTTCCAATTGAAGAAATTTTTAGAGAGGGACAGATGTGTACAAGCCTTGCATCCTTGGCATTTAAAATTCCCCACAGATCTATTAATTAGCCATGTTGATGTTGTTAATGGTCTCAAATGGCTATGGACCAACTGGTCTTTGAGATTAGGTGCCCGCCTGCTGACCAAAGTTGGTGTAATTCGTAGGACATCATTAAGATCTGGGTCGTTTAAAAGAATTGGCCAGTGTTTCTTTAATATGGCATTAATCTCTGACCATTGATTGTTGAACGTACCCACAAATCTTATGAGTTTAGAGTCAGCGACTGGAGAGCAATGTGTGCTCAATAAAGAGGTTCTATCTGTAAATTTCGCTCTCCGATAAGCTTGTTTAATACATCGTTGGCTGTACCCCCTTTCTCTGAATCGTTCACTCATGTTTTTAGCTTCATGTTCAAAAGCTGTGATAGTGGAGCAGTTCCTGCGAATCCGCAGGAACTGCCCAACAGGGATACCCTCCTTGAGTCGCCTTGGGTGGTGACTTTCATAACGCAAAAGGCTGTTGGTGGCTGTCTTTTTTCTGTGGATAGTAGTTTCCACTTTGTCACCAGCACCTCTGGAAATTTTTAAGTCAAGGAACGTGACTTCCTGTGTATCAATTTCATACGTTAAATGAAGGTTGAACTCATTGGTGTTAAGTATATTGATGAATTCAATAAATGACGCCCTGGTCCCCTGCCACAGGACCAGGACATCATCGATGAAGCGGACCCACAGCAGGATTTGGATCGTATAGGCTTCATTGGCTTCATGAAAAACCACCTCCGCCTCCCACCAACCGAGATATAGGTTCGCATAGGTGGGGGCGCAGGTGGTCCCCATCGCCGTACCTCTGAGTTGATGGTAAATGACACCATTGAATGTGAAGTAATTATGTGTCAATATGAATCTCAGTAGGTCGAGTACAAGTTGATTATGTGTCACAAATTCACAGCTTCGACTTCTTAGGAAGTAGGATACTGCGTCTATACCCACTTGGTGTATAATAGAGGTATATAACGATTCGACATCAAGACTAATCAGTAGTGTGTCTTTGTCGAGGACTATGTCATTTAGTCGATTGAGTGCGTCCTTGGTGTCTCTAAGGAACGATGGTAGGCTGTCAACAAACGGTCGTAGAATTTGGTCAACGTATTTACTACTTTGTTCCGTGAGGTTAGATATACCGGACACAATGGGTCTCCCAGGAGGGGGTAAGGTTCCCTTGTGGATTTTTGGTAGGCAATAGAAGGTGGATAGGACTGGTGCGGGGGTTAGGAGTTGTTCATACTCTTTTTTTGATATGACCTTAGATTCTAGAGCTATCGTTAGGATGGTTTTAAGTTCTTTCTTAAAAGTTTCTGTGGGGCTCAATTTGAGTCTCTTGTAACAAGTGGAGTCTGAGAGGAGGCGTGTGCATTCTGTAACGTAATCGACAGTATTCATAATCACTGTGTTACCCCCTTTATCCGAGGGTTTCACAGTGATTGTAATATCATTTTGTAAGTCTTTAAGACCTTGTCGTTCAGATACAGAGAGATTATCAGATTTATTATGCGGTTGCAAATCTTCTAGATCACTTATTACAAGTTTCATAAATACCTCCACATTTGGACTGGTCACTAATGGAGGGGTACATTTTGATCTAGGTTTGAGATCAGAGAACGGGCCTTCTCCTTCAGTTCTATTAGATTCTTCCAGGAGTGCTGTAAGGTCCCGCATATTGTCAATATGTAACTGATCGAAATAGAGTAGGCCATCATTCTTAAGTTGAAATGTTTCGCGTCGTTTAAAGAATTTGTGTAGGAGGAGTTTCCTTCCAAACAGGTTGGTATCTTTAACCCAATCAAAGATCTTAAAATTCTCAGACGGAGAGAATGACAGGCCTTTATTTAGTGCTATAATTTGATCTGATGTCAGGATTTTGTCAGACAGATTGATTACTTGGTTGATGTGCAGTGTGTTAGTAGTAATGGAGTTTACCTCTGTCTCCTGTATCGTCTTCTCTGTCTGCCCCTGTAGCCCCACACACTTCTGTCTCTTAGATCATCCTTTTTGCCCTCTCCTTGTTTTCCCTTTTCGAAAAACAGGGGATAGTTTGGGCCCTGCTCCAAAAAATGCATCCTATCTGAATCTGGTCTGTTAGCTGGTCTATCACTATTTTCTGCCTCATCATTTGAGGTATCCCAGTCAGTTGATGAATCGTTATGATTAGGTCTAGATCTTTTTTCTGCAAAATGGTGTCTGTATATTTTGCCCCCCTCATAATCTTTTGTGTCCCTTTGGAATTTTTTAGCTTTACGTTCTTTCAGCTCTTTTATAAATTTGTCAATATTTGTCTGTAGTTTGTTTTCTGATTCAATGAAATCAGTCTTATCTCTCCATTGGTCAATATTATCCAAATGTGTCCTTATATCTGCTTTTACGGTGATCAGTTTCTCATTCTGATATTCGATTAATAATTTCATAAGTGAAACTGAGCATTTACCCAGAATGTTGTCCCAGCTCTTGGTGAACCCCTCATCCTGGAACATATGAGAGGGAGCGATGTTAGCTCTCAAACCGCGTGGTATCCGTTCTGTTCTTAAATAATTCTCGAGACTGGTGACCTCCCACCACAGTCTCGCACGTTGTTTGAATAGTAGTTCTAATTTTGTAAAGAATGAAATAAGGTCATCACCAGGAGCTGGGACATCAATATTATCACCTGAAAACAGATTTGTGGCCTCTTGCTGCCAGACTGCAAAGTCAAGTTGAGTAGATAAAAAACCAGACATGGTATCAGTATAATCTTAAATGGCGAGCTGAGAGTAGGTGGGCTCTCCACCTCCCCCCCTAGACCTCAGTTATAGTATTTTATATATTTTTTTTATATATAATATAATATATATATATTTTTTATATATTTTTGTCTGTTTTCTTTGTATTTTGTCACCACAGTCAGTTGACCATTTTTTCAACAATTTTGACATCTATTTTAAATTATACGATTAAAGCATTTTAATTTTAAATTTATCACCAATTCATATTTGCTTACAACGAGTGCTGCCCATAGGGTGTCTTTTGTTTAATTGTTATAATTCTGCTCCTTCCCCTTATTGCACCGTTGTTAATTCTTTCTTGATTAGAGGCTGATGCGAGGGTTTCCACCCCCTTCCCCCTTTCCCATTGTTGTATTGTTCAGGAAGAAGGCAGGGGATGCGAAGGGTCCAAGAGGTTAAACAAAAGCTTTCATTCATACCTCAATCTGGCTACCTCCAACTGCCGGATTTACAAGTGAAGTAGCACTGCAAGAGCTGGAATACGAACTTGAAAAGATTAAATGGGATATTGTTGGCCTTTGTGAAGTAAGAAGAAAAGATGAAGGCCTCATTGAACTCAAACACGAACCCCGATTCTAATACAGAGGTACTGATAATGGAAGAATCAGGGAGTAGCTTTCGTTGTTAACAAGAGATGGAGAAAACAACAGACAGTAAGTGGCGAATGAAAGCTCATTGGATAGAGCAGTCAGAATCATCATTCAGTTGACAAAGATTGAGGATTCAAATAATCCAAGTCTATGCCCCAACGTCAAGTCACTCAGGAAGACGTCTACCAGGAAATCAGCCAACTTAACAACAAAGGAAAGTGTCACCACGACCATTATGGAATATTTCAATGTAAAGATTGGTACCCCGCAGAAAGACGGAGCCTCAGTTGGTAAGTATGGTTACGGTAATAAGAATGAACGTGGAGACAGATTGGTAGAGTTTGCAGAATGTGAAAACTTCTACGACATGAATTCAATCTTTAAGAAGAATCCAAACAGAAAATGAACATGGACTGGGCCCAATAGAATAAAAAAATTAAATGTACTATGTCTAACTAACAAGAAACACATGATTGAAGACTGCAGAGTCCTTAACCATTTTACCACAAGGAGTGATCGATTGGTTCGCTGCAGATTACTGTACATCTGAATGCAAAGATGGAAATAAAATAAATTATTAAAAGAACAGAAACACAACTAACATCAAGAACCTCAAGAATAACAGCTGAGAATATCAACTAGACCTGAAAAATCGCTTCAGCTCGCTCGAAATGAACACATGGGGACACTGTGACAAGCAATTATGAAGAACTTATGAAGATAGTCGTTGAAAGCGCAGAAAAAACGAGGGATCGCTAACAAAAAACAGGAGAAGAAAACAGCAGGTGAGACAAAGCAGTTACTGAGGAAACAGCAATAAATGAAGCAATCCCAAGACTCAAGAATTGTATATGCAGACGATCCGCAAGCATATAGCTGAAGATGTAAGAAAATGTAAATGTGATAATGTGGAAGAAGGCTGTGAAAAGATAACAAAAGCTTAAAGAAGCCGAGTCTGATGAATGGGAAGAAGAAAATCATGGAGCTCAAACAAGACAATGGATCAAGAATAAAAGACTGTGCACTTATCATAAAGAGAGTTGAGGACTCCTACACTAAATTGTACAAGAGCACAGATACTGTAACACAGGGCAAAATCCAGCAGAGGAAGAGTGAGAAAAACCCACCAATGACGTACCATGCATTCTTCCAGAAGAAGTGGCAATGATAATACAATCCATGAAGAATGGGGCCCTCAGGGAATATATATATATATATATATCTTAGGTATTTTTCCGTACAAAAAGGTTCAGCGGTTGCAGGGTTGCTAAGAAACAATAAAGTTTTAAGAAGAACAATCACAACATACACATACACAGAGATACACACCCAGAGATACACACACACAGATACACAAACACACAAGAGAAACAAGGTGTCGCCATAAAGCCTGCACCCGCTGAGCCAACAGGGGGGAGAGCTTGGGCAGGAGTCCCATGCCCGGCGAGGGATCGTCTGGTCGGTGCTGGAAGTAGCCATCCTCCTCCCCCTGCTGGTGCATTCCTCCCACGCCGGAAAAAGGGGCTGGCCAGAAGACCCCGTGGCACCGAAGGCTCCCCCACGGTAAAGTGTGAGGCAGGTGGGTTATTGTGAGGGAGTGGGCTTATGTGGGGCTATTGTGGGGAGGGGGCTTATGTGGGCCTATTGTCGGGGAGAGGGGCTGTTGTGGGGCTATTGTGGTGAAGGGGGGCTGGTGTGGAGCTATTGTGGGGGAGAGTGGCTGGTGTGAGCCTATAGTGGGGGAGAAGGGCGGGTGTGGGGCTATTGTGTGTGGGAGGGTAATATTATTAAACATATTAATATTCACTTATTTCAAGATATTAATCTTAAGGTGTGGGAAAAGATTAATCATTTATAGACACACAAAAATATTTGGGAGACTAAATACTTCCTTGTCAACAATTACCATTGATTACAAATTGGCATTTATTATGATATATCTGACCCAAGTGGTCAAGGTGGTTGTGAAGAGTTCTCTTTCTTTCCTTGCTTGCAGTACATTTCCAGGTCCTTTGTTCACTATAGGGTTAAACATCTAGAATATATACATATATACTTTTTTATTTTTTCCCAACCCATTAAGGACCAGGCAGTAATAAAAATTGTCATTTCTAATATCCATATTAGGGTTCACATATTGTAATGTGGTTATACAATACCAATGTCGTTCAGTGGACTATGACCTCTCATATTAGTATAATAAATAAATTGGAAACATGATCTATTACATTGTCCAGCTAGTACCTTACAGGTTAAATTTTGACTTGGACGCTTTTAAGTTCGTCTTACCTCGCAGTTGGACATGAACTAATTGGCTCAGACTCCACCTATTGTAGGCTGGGGGATGAACCCTTGATACTCCTCCTGAGAGTATTTAAAGATCACCGATGGGATCATACTCCTATCCCTCCTCCCCCTGATGAAGCATGGTGAACACGTGAAACGTGCGTCGGGAACGTAGGGCGTCACGGCAGTGACGTCACTCGAAGTGGCGACATCCTACTACTCGATTTACGAGCAGGCTTGTTTTGTGCAGCAGCATATATCTCTGATTATTGCCAATGTTTATTTCTGCTCAGGAGACCCAGTTACAACACAATTTACCTGACAGTGCTATTTGCAAAAACCGCATTTGTCCAGTGTTGTTTTAGCTCATGTCTGTGAAGGTTTTTTATACATGCCAACACCAAAGGATCATTGTATCGACATATATTACACCTCACAGTACAACAAGTGCTCCTAGATACACATTGATAGTTTATGCATATATTTTGGTATTTTCGGATGTACTATCACTTTATAAGCCTAACCTCTGATTGAACCTACAGAATATATGTAATTATTTTTACAATTAGAGAATCGTAGCTTATATTTGGATGTTAAGATATGAATATATAGAGACACTAGTCAATTATACTTACCCTATCTCTGCAAATATCTATTCATATCAGCCACAATAGTATGGGGATTTTTAATAATGTATCTGTGTTTTTAACAATCTATGTAGAAGTAATAAAGTTTTATTATTTTTTATTTCCTCTGTGATTCTGGGATACTTACCAGTTTTTGCAGTATTACATTGCAGGACCATTTATGGCCATCAGTAGATTATGTATAATTTTGAGTGCTGTATATACAGTAGGGGGAAATCTTTCTGATCAATCTCTTGATCAACACGGTTAATAAACAATCAAGTGTAAAATATCTCATTTGATATATATCTATATATGTGCACAATTGTACAGCAATCTTGTGAAAGCGTTATTAACATGTATAAATACACTGACTCATTGCTGTGGGTTTTTTGCACATATATTATATGTAAAACTTGAATAATTTGGTAATTATACCTTGTGATTATCACAAGAGGTTATGATTATATCATGTCATGATATCCTCAGAAACTAGCCTAACAATTTAATGTTTTAATTCTTAATATTTTTTCAACATCATATATATACACACATACATATATATATATATATATATATATATATATATATATATATATATATATATATACACACATACATCTTAATATATAAAATCCAAAGGTTGGTACTAGCTGCGGTGAATCTGATTGGTCCTCAGCCTGTGGCCAATCAGATTGGTGGGTGTGACGTCACCCAACTGCCACTCTCTTCCCCTCGGCTCGCGCCACACACACCACACACACACACACCACACACACACCACACACACGGCGCTCATCTCTCCGCTCCCTCCCCTCATCTCTCCCCTCCCTCCGCTGATCTCCATTTCCGGCGGGGGAACAGGCAGCGGCCAGGCAGGCTGCAGCTGCCTCGCGTCATCTCTCCCCTCCTTCCGCTCATCTCTCCCCTCCCTCCGCTCACCTCTCCCTCTCCGCTGATCTCCATCCCCGGCGAGGGAACAGGCAGCGGCCAGGCAGGCTGCAGCTGCCTCGCGTCATCTCTCCCCTCCTTCCGCTCATCTCTCCCCTCCCTCCGCTCATCTCTCCCCTCCCTCCGCTCACCTCTCCCTCCGCTCATCTCCATCCCCGGCGGGGGAACAGGCAGCGGCCAGGCAGGCTGCAGCTGCCTCGCGGCGTCTAAGATGGCGGCGGCCGGAAAAACCCCCTTCCTCCCTCGCGGCGCCTAAGATGGCGGCGTCCGGAAGGACCCCCTTCCTGCCGCGCGGCGCCGAGTGAGAAGATGGCGACGACCGGAAGTAGAGGTAGGTGTCGCTCTAGGTGACGTGTGTGTGTGTGTGACACTGTGTGTGTGTGTGTGTGTGTGTGTCGCCCCCCCCTGCCTTTCACAACCCCCCCTGCCTTTCACGCCCCCCCCCCCTGCCTTTCACGCCCCCCCCCCTGCCTTTCACGCCCCCCCTGCCTTTCACGCCCCCCCTGCCTTTCACGCCCCCCCTGCCTTTCACGCCCCCCCTGCCTTTCACGCCCCCCTTGCCTTTCACGCCCCCCCCCGCCTTTCACGCCCCCCCTGCCTTTCACGCCCCCCCCCTGCCTTTCACGCCCCCCCCCGCCTTTCACGCCCCCCCCCCTGCCTTTCACGCCCCCCCCCTGCCTTTCACGCCCCCCCCCTGCCTTTCACGCCCCCCCCCCTGCCTTTCACGCCCCCCCCTGCCTTTCACGCCCCCCAGCAGCAGACCAGAGCAGTTTTGGAGCATGAGTTACACTCATACAATGCCTGTAACACTCGGATTTTTGTGAGTTTTGAATTGTCTTGTCCAAATTTTATTACATTTTTTATACTTAATCACACAAGGATCGGGCGCTGTTTCTTCTCTTTTTCTGTTAGCTGATGTCAAAGGAGGTTGTTGTGCCCAAGAAGAAAGTGGTCAGTATCCAGGTACACAGTTTGTGTTGACCAATACAGGTCACATTATTGAATTGTATTTATATTTATACCATTTGGACATTTTCTATTCGTTATATTATAAGATTCATTTTATGTTTATATATATTTTTGTGGCATTTTTTATGTATTTTTTTCACATGAGCACTTATTTGGGCTCTTACAATTGTGTCATTTTACAATGCTAGTATTGTTGAAAATTTTACCAAATAGGTTTATATGTATAATACTATCATAGCCACTTTTCTCTTGCTTTGCACAACAAAGCGCAGTCGTTAATTTTATATATATATATATATATATATATATATATATATATATATATATTTAATTAATAACCTTTAAGATCTGCTACAAAGGGGTATGTTACGCTAGGTACAGCTACAGCAGCGGCAGCTCTTATTCGAGCAAAAGCCGCTGGCTGTATGCGGCTGGGAAGCGGGTAGCCGCGGCGCGTGGCGGCGCACTGTGACGTCACAGTCACACGCGCGCCCGGCTTCCCCGTCTTCCCCGTCTTCCGCAGGCTTCCCCGACACCCCTGGAGATGAAATTAAGGTAAGCGGGGTTGCGGGGAAGCAGAGGGGCAGAGCAGAAGCCGGGCTCGGGGTCCGGAAGGAGAGTAAATTGCGCGCGAGGTGGAGGGGGTGTGCATGTGGGAAACGCGGCGGCGCGCGGTTATTACTGGCGGCAGCTGGGGTAGATCCCGGCATGCCGCCGGCATTTAGTGCGATAAAGTATGTCGCTACTGTAGTTACAGCTGAATTTTTTAAAGAAAATCCTCGCAAAACTCTTTACATGCTGCTTGAAGAAAAAAAAACAATTCCAGAATATTGGAGGAATGCCACAATTACACTCATCCACAAGAAAGGAGACAAAGCAAACCTCAAGAACTACATGTCAATCATTTAAAGAATTCTTGAAGACATTGCATTGGGTAGAAAAAGGAATCAAAATCAATGGTGAATACTTTAGTTACCTACGATTTGTAGATTACATAGTTACTTTTGCCACAAGTCCAGAAGACTTGCAACAATAGATTAATCGAACTTAAAGCTAATTGGTAGGTGGCTTCCATGTGAATGCTCAACAAATGTGTCAACACTACAAAGATCTAAATATATCTGTAGCACTGTTTCCCGCCCCACAGCTTCTGCTACCTAAAGTGTGGTATGATAAACTGTTAGTGTCAGGAGATCTGAGCTGTCTGCGGTGATATGGAGATCAGGACAGGCTTTTGGATATCATCTGTAGTTCTTTCCTTTTGGTGTTCAGCGCCTCCAGCTTCATGAGGATCTGGTAGTACCAGAGACAGTCCTCTCTGAAGCACGAGTCATACACACTATGCACTGACTCAATCCAGTCTGGTGTATGATTAACAAAGGGGCTTTATTTAGCAGTCACTGTATCAGATCTTTACAGTGGTGCATGGGTTCAGAGGGTTCCAACCTCTGGATGGTCTTTGACCCCATTAGTATGGGGTCATCTTCCAGATCAGATCTTCTCTCAGTCCCCAGGGCTGAGAGTGGGCCCTCTCATCCCACCATGGGAGAGCCCTCTGCTTCTGTTCGCCTCAGATCCAGGAACAGGGCTAATTAGTTTTGGCTATATCTCTCATTCAGGAAGCAGAAGGGGCGGGCTCATGGTCTATCCCTATCCCTGATAGGCTTACACAGGCCATGAGTCACCACCACACACCTGTCCATCAGAGAAGAGTACAAGGGGGATCTGTAAGAGGACATTGTGACGATGGGGAGGATTTGGCCTGGGATTAAAGGGGTTACACCCCATTTGGCCATCCCCTGACCTCACCAGGGAGACAAGGGGTTAACTGAGCTGAGGTCCAGAAATGTGATTTAACCCTTGTTATAACATGAAAATGTATATCCCCCTGTTCCCATGTTTTATTGTTATATCAGTGTCTGCATCACACACACACTAGGATCCATCCGGGAGTACAAGGGTTAATAGTTCTTTAATGATTATAGCCCTTTGTGTAATTTTCCCGCCTTTTCAGGCACCATTTTGCAGGGTCCCATAGGCCGCCATTAGGGCTCAATGCATTCTAATGGCGAATCTTGCTGTTTTGGTCCTGTTTCCTGTGAAGACCAGCAGATGGCGTCCGAGAGGAGGAGCGGCGGTTTCCCATTGTAAGTCAATGGGCCCATTGACTTCAATGAAGATTCCTCGAAGGAGCTTTCCAGGAACGAGTTGGCTGCCGTCCAAACCGCAAAACCGCAAAGCGGATACTTTTTCTAAATGAGAGCTTTGATCACTTATTAGCCAAGTTCAACGACAAGTGGCGTGGGAATAAACAGTTCTAGAGCACCTAGAAATAAAATTATTTTTGCCCCTAGTTCCTATGCCTCCCCCCACTCGACCATCACCGGGTCCCCGAATCCTGGACCCCCGATAAGGGTCGAACTGAGAAGAGCGGGTCGCGCCATAGGTTCCAATGGCGGCGGCAGAAACAGCTCAAGAAAACGGCTAAGTGTGAAAAGCTGAAATTTAGGAATCCATAGCTCCGGTTCCGGAGGGTCCAGAGGGCCAGGGTTTGGGTTACCTGTAGTCACTGCTCCGGCATTGCTGCAGAACCATCCTTGACCCTCTTGGACCAACCCGACGGAGTATGGACCCCCTTGAAAGTTCGGGACTTTTCCCATAGACTTCAATGGCGGCCAATTTCCATTGACCGGCTATGGCGGAAAACCCCCATTGACTTCAACAGCGGCGTGGCCCCGTTGAAAGTCTATGGCGGCGGATTCCCATAGCCGCCAACGGCGGCGGTTTGCCATTGAAAGTCTATGGCGGCGAAGCCCGTTGTTTTCAATGGGGATTTAGTGAAAAAACGTGATTTAATTTACAGCGGAGATTTTTGTATTAAAATGAGAAACGGTTTTAAGTGTATTTGTGTAACTCCGGTTCCAATGGTCGTAGCAAGTCGCAAGTTGGACCCTAGGGTGTCCCAGTTCCGGCATTGAGAACTGGGAAGTTTGGACCCGCTGGACCCAACGGAACCGGATATTTTAATATGGTTGTGTATTATCTTTAATACTGTGTTCCAAGGTATGGGCAGAAACCAGAGGAAATTCCCTTGGCCATAAGGTAGCAGATGGCCAAGGAAGCGTCCCAATGTCTAGAATTTAAGTGCTGTTCAAAGGAGTTTATCACCTACACTGTTTACAGGAGGGCGGAGATGACTCAAACCAGAGCAGACTATAAGTGTCCCATTTCACACCTTACAACAAAGGGTTTCCTGCCAGAAATTCCGTTTAGTAGACTGGCTGGCATTCCTGATGCAAATGTGGGGCTGCAGAAATGAGACCCCAGAGTCCAACTGAGCATGTGCCAACTAGCTGGGGGCATGTATCAAAATGTGTTCCCATGTTAGTGAGTGGCTACAGGTAATTGAAAACCAATCACCTGTACTTAATGTTAAGGATAGGGTTACAAAAGGTTTATAAACGGGTGTCCACCCTTTTTCCTGTGTTGTTCTTCTATACCATCTTGATTGCTGAGAGAAATGCTATGCAATGTCTGCATGCAAGGCCTTTTCATGGCTTTTTGTGTCTTGGGATAATGAAGATTTGCTGTATGAACTGCCAGTCCAAATGTGACTGTTTCATTTCCATCTTTAAGTAAGTGTCTATATTTTGCCTGTTATTTGTATAATCTGTTGTGTTCACCTTTATCAAGGAATAAATTATATTTTATCATATCTAAGTCTCGTCCCAGTTCAACCCAGTTATATATATATTATTATATTATATATATTTGGTGTAAATTGCAGCCTGTCATAAAGTCACCGTCACAGACATTTGCAGAGGTACACAATGGAGACTGTTGTAAGGTGAAATTAAAACAGGGCTTTATTGTGCCTGTCACTTTAAACACAGCAAAAAATCAACATAAGCGAAATAGTGAGCCAAACAAAACCTGCTCCACTTTGGCATATATGTATCCTTATATTCCAGCCCCTTTTAACTGGGTGGCTACCCAAACTATTCATGAGCCCAAGTCAAATAGATATATAGATATATATAGACAACAGTCATTGGAAAATAAAGTTTTATACGAAAAGTCTTATCTGTTAGCTGGGCTGCTGTAGGGGAAGCTTCTCTGCTCTCTTGGATCCGCACCCGTGTGTGCTAAGGCAATCTCCGGGCTCCAGGTTAGAATCTTGTCCCCTTTTGTCTTGTGGTCAGCTTGTCGCTCAAGACATCTGTCCTTCCTTGGTTCAGCCCAGTTGTGGACTAAGGAATCTATGCTCTGTCTCCTAGTTCAGCTCAGGTGAGAGCTAAGGAGTCTCTCTTCCTGTCTCAGAGGCAGGCTTTTTCTACCACCTGTAATCAGCCAGGTGGTGTTAGTTAATTGCCTACCAGCAGTTAACCACCACACTGCTGGATTAGAGGCACATTTGTGAACGGGGATAAGTCCCCTGTTACAGGATCACTAGCCCACAGAACCGTTACTGCCTGCAGCTAGCAGGGACTTACATAACAGGGGGAAAGACAGGTAGAAAGAGACATACCCTGTTACATATGGAATAGAACTAAAAAAAAGTTTAGGACCATGTCTACCTTGGCCAGTATGTATCAACGGATATGACCCTTTGCAATTAAACCAATAGGAGAATGCAGAGGGGATGGAGCATATTTGAAAGAAACGAGACAATGTTTAAATGGAATCTTCCACTGTGCATAAAAAGGAAAGCATTAGACTAGTGCAGGGGAGCTCAAACTTTTGATGTTGCACCCCCCTGTCTTGGCTGCCCCAGTGCTCGCCCCCCTCTCGGTCTTGGAGCTGCGTCATATGACGCTGCGGGATCATGTGACGTCACGTGACCCGCGGCCTCATTTGAGGCGTGCGACGTCACATGACCCCGCTGCGTCATTTGACACCGCATTGCCATGGCGACGCGTCACACAGCCGCTTGAATCACAGTAAGTTGGGAGTTGCAGATACCTCACGCGAACCCCTGGCATTTAATTTAAATGCCTTGGGGTAGAGCGCGGGGCCTCTGCAACCGCTGCGTCCCCCACCCCCTCAGTTTGCGCACCCCTGGACTAGTGTATACTGCCTGTGATCATGTATGGCTGTGAAACTTCAACATAAGATAAGAGACTTCAGAAAATTCATTCAACTCAAAGAAATATGGAGAGGTGTATGCTGGGTATTACCCGAAGAGACGGGAAAAAGAATGAATGGGTTAAAAGCAAACAAAAAAGTCTGTGACATCACAAAAGCGAGTGCAATACTTACCATTGCTGGTAGAATCCTAGTTTTGGGACATACTACTATATTTGTCAACTTCGTGGGGTTGAGGACCTTCAGGCAGCAGCTTGCAGGGACAGCTCACATTTAGAATTGTAGATATTAATGTTGATTGCATATTGAGTGTATAAATATATTATATATTGCATAAGTGGTGGTTTATTTTGTGCATTCTTTGTTTCATACATATACTATGTTTTGTGCATTCGTATATATATATATAACAAAGAATGCACAAAACATAGTATATGTATGAAACAAAGAATGCACAAAATAAACCACCACTTGTGCAATATACTGTATAATATATTTATACACTCAATATGCAATCAACATTAATATCTACAATTCTAAATGTGAGCTGTCCCTGCAAGCTGCTGCCTGAAGGTCCTCAACCCCACAAAGTTGAAAAATAGAATAGTATGTCCCAAAAATAGGATTCTCCCAGCAATCCTATTTGATATATATATATAGTGCAGAATAAATGAGTTCTTCAGTATTAGGTGATACCTTATTTATTGGACTAACAATTTATGTCATAGGACAAGCTTTCGAGAGTTATCCTCTCTTCTTCAGGTCAAGCAATACTCTGCTTTATATATATATATATATATATATATATATATATATATATATATATATATATATATATATATATATATATATATGTAGCGGTCATGTAAAATGCCTACAGTCATCTCTCCTGCTGGCAGTAAGGCCTGGTAAGTGTGGGCATGCCAGCAGTAATCATGGAGGTTTTCCCTCACACCCTGGTGGGGTGCTCTGTGTATGGCTGGGACTGGTCACATGCTCTGACTCCATGGTTAGTGATGTCAGAGGTGTGTCAGCCTCAGAAGCTTACATAAGGCACAGCACTGTGTTCTAAAGTTAGTTGCTGGAAAGTTCTACCTGAGTGCTGAAAGAGTTCTGTCAGTTATGTTATAGTAACTCCATGGGAGGCTGTGTCCAGGGACCTGGCACAGGACAGTGATTCCTGTGGGAATAGTGAATCCCTGATCTAGGTGACCTACCTAACTAAAGGGAGCACTGGCGAGATGAGCGGCTGAAGATACTCCTTGTGGAGGGCAGCTGCCCTGCCGTGTCAATAAAGATGAGTTCAGCCAGAAACCCTCTCGTGTATCTATCTGGAATGAGTGTACAGAGAGGAGCACCACGGAGGAGTTCCTCGCCAGGATCATCCCCTTGCGGACGCAGGGACCCTGGTGAGGTGGAGGCGCTGCACTGGAACTAGGTGAGACTCAGCACACTACCTCAGCTGCCTGTCTGACGGGTCCTCCCCACACACCATCATGCGGGAGACTCAGGAGTCCTGTAGCCAACAGGTGCACCATCAGGCATATCTACACTGTAATGGGGTCCGGTTAGACCACAGGGGCCAATGTGAGATTGGGTGGGTCAGGCCGGGCCAGAAAAACCGTTACATTTGGAGGCGAGCTGCTGAGATCAGATCCGTCAACAGGACAGGCTTTTAGCTAGGTCACTTGGAAACAGGGAGAAGTGTCTGCTGCCACTTTGTGCTGCGTAGGGACGGACCTAGGGGTAGTCAGGGGGCTGACGGGATATTGTCAGTTCGCAGGGACAACCTAGGGGCCTGAAGGGAGTGAGGGGTCTGGAGCGGGCTATAGCTGACCGAGTCACCTTGAGGCAGTGCTAGTTGGTAGGATGCCAGAAGGGACAGCCTGTTAACTTGGTCAGGAGTCCTGGAGAGGGTCTGCGCTAGGCTGACCAAGACAGGTAGACGCCCCAAGTACTGCATGGCAGAGCCAGCCAGAGTACCTAGCCATTCCAGACACTCACCGTAGGGAGCACAGACTGGGAGGAAGGAGTCACAGCAGACACTGAGAGAGTGAGCCTAGCCTGAGGTAGTGAAACACTGGGTCACACCTAGATAAGGTACACATGTGGTGGTGCATCTGAGCTAATCTTTATTGTACCGGTGTGGTGGCTGCCCCGCAGAGTGGAGCCTCATGTACGACAACTGTTATGAGAGAGTGGAGGATCCGCGTGGCGCGGAGAACGTAAAATGGCGGACAGAGGCTGATGGGGAGGGCACCCGTGGCGTGCAACCCACTGAAGAGCAGACTGTCGCTGAATTGTCCTTAACGAGTTTGCTCTGGAGCGGAGCAAAGGCCGTAGCTGCCCCGTTTTTATCCTGCCTGGGACAGCGAGGGGCCACCCTTGAAGAGTGTGAAGAAATTGTTATAATTGGGGGAGAACCCCGTGAGAGCGAACGAATGGACTTTTTGGGCGCCAAAACCAACCAAAATGGCGGTTCCCGCTTGCTAGGGAAACCGCATGGGACAGTTGCAGAAAAAATGGCTGCTGCAGGACTTGCACAGAGCTGGCCGGGAATGGCGCGAACAGCAGAGCCCCGCCCCGATGGGGGGCATGGCGCGAAAGCTATGGCTGCGCCGGGATGGACAGTGACTAATTCAGCCCCTGTGCTGAGTCAACCGCTTAGTCTATGGGACCCTCCCCTGATTTCTACCAGGGGGAGTGACTTTCAATTATGGCCTGTGGGAATGCACCCACTGGGCCCAGGGACTGATATCCAGACGGCGCCACTACAAAAAGTAGTTCCGGCCGTGGAGGTGATTTGCAAGCAAAGGTACCTTGTGCAAAAAGCTGCTGCAAGGAGAAGGCGGGAACTAGCCGCGGGAAAAGACTCCAGCTCTGGGGAGGAGACTGGCGCGAAAACGCAGACCGCGCCCACCAGGACTGAGAGAGGTGCGGCCTTAATTAGGGGGCATGATATTCCCCTGTGGGACCCGCCCATTATTGCAACCCCTGGGGGCGGGTTCCAACTCTGTCAGAGAAAGGAGAAGCCGAAGCAGGGAGTGGCGGATCCAGCAACTTCCACCAGTCAGTTGCGAGGAACCACAGAGAAGGAGAGACCTGTACAGGAAGTGACTCCTGTACAAAGAATGGCCTGCTCCTCCACTGTGGGCACTATGGTCTCCACCCAGCCCTACTCAGTGCCCGGCGGGGTGCTGGTGGTGGGGGTGGCCAATACTGAGACGGTGGTCGGGCTTTGCCTACAATGCGGGCTGCCCGGAGGTACTGTGAATACGGTGGCACGTTGCCCTCATTGCGGGACTTTGTATCTGTGGCCTATGCCCACGTTCATCCCAATACAGCCTGCTGACCCCCCGGTGGATGTGACACGGCGCTCTGCTGAGTCCCCGGGCGCGCTATGGATCAACCGCGCGAGTCCCGGAGACAGGGGACTGGAGCCGGTCAAGTCGGCTGGGTCACTGGCCATTGAGGCGGCTGGATTAAACCCCGCGACAGGGGCAAAGAGACTTTCACCCCGCCCCGAGACCCCTAGGTCGGGGCGAGGGGACTACTCTGATGAGGACCTCCGTGAGCTGGCGGTAGCGAAAACGGAGCGGAAAAGACAGACGGGAAGAACGACGCCCCGTGGGGTGAGTGACCGGATGTCCCCCGCAGATCGGCGATCCGACCGACGGAGTCCTGCCACCCCAGGACATGGCGGAGATGGGAGAGAGACGCCTACACCCCTGCGGACGGGTAAGCCAAGCAGCGCTATTACTTACCTGGTTGCAGCAGACGGCATAGAGCTGGAAGGGCCGCGCCAGGCTTCAGGCGCACGTGGAGGGACGGCATCACTTCCGGTGGCGACGGCGGAGCAACCGGATGTCGTCGTGGAAGAAGAGATCCCGCATGGGGGTCCCACGCGAGATGGCGACGCTTCCGGTTCCGGGGAGGACGTCACTTCCGGTGGCGACGGCGGAACCCAGGAAGGGGAAGCAGCGACGCTTCGGCGATTGGGGGAAGGTCCCCGACCGCTCGTATTGCCCAGAAAATGGAGAGACGGTTTCAGGACTGATGAGGGCGAGGAGACATCTTCCTTGGACCGGTCCACGGACAGTCAAGAGCGGGTAATAACCCCGTGGGGTCCTGTTCCATGCCCCTATACCCAACCCCATGCCCTAGCTAATGCCCCTACCCCTATCACACGGTCACCGGGTTCACCGCCCAGCTTGGAACTTGTGGACATACCTTTGGGGGGGGAGGAAAAACGGACTGGGGAGAGGCAGCTCAGTGGAGCTACGGAAGGCGATTCACGGGGAGGGGGAGAATTGAGGGTGGCGGATACAGCACCCCAACCGGCAGTAAAGGCTCCGGGGTCCTCGAGGTGGTTCAACTCGCGATCCACAAGGTCGTCAGGGGTATTTTCATTTGACGACGACCGGGAACCAGGGCCTAATCCCTTTAAGGAGACCCGGTGGTGGGCTCCGTTATTTGAGGGGTACTCCGCATGGATGGACCGTACTCGGTTCCTCATCCGGCGGGAGGACGTGGTGGATTTCTGGTGGAGAGAGGGAGAGTTCACACCCGAGCAGAGGGATAGGGAATTACAGGAGAGGTGGTTCCAGCTGGAGCGTAGAGACATAGCGCCCATGGGTCCTGACACACTGTCAGATCCAGTAGATTCTGATGAGCCCCTATCATGGGTGTTACCTGGGAGGGCAGGTAATGCTGATCTGACCAGGGTCAGTAGGGCGGAGGGGGCTATAATAGTCAAGTATAAAAAATCCCATGGGTTGGAGTATCCCTATGTTCCGGAGCCCCTGATGGATGAAATTGAGGACAATAGGGAAAAGTGGCTCCAAGAGACTATAGAGCTGTATTTAGTCAATAGGGGGAGCGCCATTGTAGGTAAGAAGGCGGAAGAAAGGATAGACACCCTGATGCGAGTGTGGAGCATAGGGAGAAATGTTCACAAACATAGGGTGACCTATGTGCCAGAGAGAGGATCGCCTAGGCATTATTATGTCACGGTCCTGGATATGGGTAACCGGGAAGTGAGGAAACCTGACCCAGATCACTATTATTAAGGGGGTACTGAGACATTACGCGGGTTCGTGGCTGCTGGTCGGGGCGGGCTTGGCGGAATGTACTGAAGTCATGTTTACAATATGCTGAAAATTTGTATGGATGTTAACCTAATTATGTTTCTGTTGCAGTGCTTCCTGGCAAGAGGTATCTAAATTTAGGTCCCAGCGAGGACGATGGGATTCACCAGGGGGAGAATGTAGCGGTCATGTAAAATGCCTACAGTCATCTCTCCTGCTGGCAGTAAGGCCTGGTAAGTGTGGGCATGCCAGCAGTAATCATGGAGGTTTTCCCTCACACCCTGGTGGGGTGCTCTGTGTATGGCTGGGACTGGTCACATGCTCTGACTTCATGGTTAGTGATGTCAGAGGTGTGTCAGCCTCAGAAGCTTATATAAGGCACAGCACTGTGTTCTAAAGTTAGTTGCTGGAAAGTTCTACCTGAGTGCTGAAAGAGTTCTGTCAGTTATGTTATAGTAACTCCATGGGAGGCTGTGTCCAGGGACCTGGCACAGGACAGTGATTCCTGTGGGAATAGTGAATCCCTGATCTAGGTGACCTACCTAACTAAAGGGAGCACTGGCGAGATGAGCGGCTGAAGATACTCCTTGTGGAGGGCAGCTGCCCTGCCGTGTCAATAAAGATGAGTTCAGCCAGAAACCCTCTCGTGTATCTATCTGGAATGAGTGTACAGAGAGGAGCACCACGGAGGAGTTCCTCGCCAGGATCATCCCCTTGCGGACGCAGGGACCCTGGTGAGGTGGAGGCGCTGCACTGGAACTAGGTGAGACTCAGCACACTACCTCAGCTGCCTGTCTGACGGGTCCTCCCCACACACCATCATGCGGGAGACTCAGGAGTCCTGTAGCCAACAGGTGCACCATCAGGCATATCTACACTGTAATGGGGTCCGGTTAGACCACAGGGGCCAATGTGAGATTGGGTGGGTCAGGCCGGGCCAGAAAAACCGTTACATATATATATATAATCAAAAAATAAATAGATGATACCGTTCTGTGGCTAACGAAATGCTTTTATTTGTGCGAGCTTTCGAGATACACTGTTCTCTTCTTCCGGCGATGTTACAATGAATGAAGCATGGATTACTTAAAAACAGTGTCTCTTGGAATGTTATCTGTGCTGTTCCTTCCCCCGGTGTGGATGTGTTTTATGGCTAGAGGTGTCAAAGGGTAACTGAAGGCAAGTGAGGAAAGAGTGTGTATGTGTATCAGTGTGAATAAAAATGAATGGAGAGCCCACAGTATAAACAGTGCTCTACACAAGGTGTGTGTGGAGTGAGAGGGATATAAATGGTGTGGGTGGGTGTGGAAATGTGAGAGTTTGTAGCACAACTAAAAGTGTGTGTGGATACTATGTGGTCCCCATATATATAAACCATAATACTGAGTTAAGTTATGGTGAGTAAAAAAAGTGACAAAAACCCTCCACAGGAAAGCAAATATGCAAATATAGCTGTATGCTCATCTGCATGTCTTTAACCCTGGCTGTGCTCAAAGCTGTGACCATGCAGCAAGCTTAAGCCTATAGGGAACCATGTTAAAAATGGTTATTGAGGCAAAAAGTGACACTGTGTGCTCATTTGCATGTCATTTCCCAGAATCCCTTGCTGCAGTGGAAGTGCTGTATGCTGGGTGATAATGGGGAAAGGCGGGGTTGCAGACCTGCCCAAGACATGCAGATGAGCATACAGCTATATTTGCATATATATATATATATGTATACTGATAATTGCACATTTATTATGAGTATCTTAAAAATGATCACACATATTTAAACATACCAAAATTCTTTACGTAAATATCAAAATTCCTATCATAATATATGTGTGATGGTGCTCGTCTCTGATCATTAAGCGGACCAGCATGGCTGAGGTAGGGATGCAAATGAACCGACCAGAGCCCAGGGACAGAGTCCTGTAAGAGTATCCGTAGTCGGTAAGCAGGCAGAAGGTCAGGGCTGGCGGCAGTGGTGCAGAATCCAAGCAACAGGCAAAGGGTCAGGGCAGGCAGCAAGGTTGGGGTCACAGTCCGGGGTCAGCAACAGGAATTCGAAATGAACAGGGAAGCCACAGGGACAGGCTAGCCACAGGGACTGGCAAGCAACACAGAAGGCTCAGGCACTAGAAGGCTCGGGAACTAGAGCCCAAGGCGGCCAGGAACAAAGGGAAACATATACAATGCTCAGGGCAGGGCTGGAAGTCACTGGCTGCTATTTAAACCCTTGAACAGGTGCAGCCAATATAGCAGGCTGCCAGTAAACAAAATGTTCACAGCATCCAGGTAAGGGCAGGTTCCAGCCAAAGCCTGGACTGGAACCCTTACAATATGTAATCAATAAATCACAATAAATATCTACCTATTTAACAAAACATCCCACTTACTGTATAAATCTGCATCTAAACTGCCCTAAGGGGAATTTGAGCAAATTTAAGAAAATGTATTGATGTCCACAATAATCTGATCAAAGAAAAAATCTTTGAACAGTCTGACAGGGACGGGTGCTCAAAGAATTCGGACTGGGCACATTTTGCACCACAATTTAGCTCACTTTGGCCATCTATATGGTTCATTTCTAGAGTAATGTATATCCCACAGAAAGAGGTTCTGACACGAGGCAAAACACATCACGAGCAATGCACACTTTCTTCATTCTGTGATCTCACTTCTCTCCATGTTATGTCACCTTTTCTTTTGTAGGATTGCATCTCTCACTTGTTTTTCACATACAGAGAGAGTACATCTCTCTATTGTCTTTGCAACTCTAGCATTCCTATCAGGTTGTGCTTTAATTCCGATGGAGATACACAGCGGAGCCTTCATGAACTCATAGCATTTTATTGTGTCAACTATAAGGCCTATGTATATAAAAAACAATCTGCTTTTTAAATTTTTTTCTTCCTTCAAAAAAATGTATTAAGCCAATCAACATATTGAATATATAGGGGCCTATGCTAATAGCCATAAATCATCTTGCTGGGCCTGTTACATCACCAGTTTGGTCAGCATAGTCATCACGGTATTCAGAAACATTCTGAAGACCAGCGATAGTTAAATGCCCAAAACTTGCGAGAAGCAGCAATGTGATATTCGCCTCTCTCAAAAGGCCTCATTTGTCTACCTGCAGCAATCTACTGCGATCTAGCCTAAGCATATCTTGCCAGCGATTGCAGGGTTGTAATAACTATTTGAATACAAGTGTATGTGAGCAGGGGTCTCCAGAGCAGAACCGCGTTGATTTCAGGTCCGGGGACCCCCTGCCTCCCGAGATACAAGCCCCGTTATGGGGTGCCGGTATCTCCTATGCATTTAAATGCACAGGAGATACCGGCACCCCCCTAACGGGACCTGTATCTTGGGAAGCAAGGGGTCCCTGGACCTGAAATCAACGCGGATCTGCTCCGGAGACCCCTGCTCACATACACTTGTATGAAAATTATAATTAAAACAGCTACATTACCTTAGCGGCTAGCTGCTAAGGCAATGAGGGGGTTCAACTGCAATAGCTTGTTTATTGGGGAAAGAGGGGGTGGATGAAGGGGGCGGTAGCCCGAGGGTGGGTGGTTAGGCCTGCCGGAATGTTGCGGGAGGAGTTAACCCCTTCACTACCATAGTGGTGGGTACCGCTATGGTAATGAAGGGGTTAACCAGTCCCGCTACCCCCCCGGAAAGCCTAAACACCCACCCTTCTTGCTACTATCCCCTTCACCCATACCCTCAACTCCCAATAAACAAAAATAAACACAGAAACCCTACTACCCACATCCACTACCACCCCCCTCCCCTCAACACATACAGTACAGTAATGGGCAAAATTACTATTATCCAGATATGGATAATAGCTCATTTGCCCATTCAAAATCAAACATTTGCCAACCAGTATAGATAAAGTAAATAAAAGATTCTTCTTACCCCTGCCATCATGAATGGCATCCTTGTCACCATACTTCAGGTCCATGTCCTCTGTTGGCAAGAGTACAAGAAAAAATATAATAATAGCTAATGGCCCCTAACCCCTTAATTACCTTAGCGATTAATAACCGTTATAGTAATTAAGGGGGTTAACCCACCCTCACCTACTACCCACCCGGGAGGCCTAACCACCCACCCTGGCTCAAGTATCCCCACTCTCTACCCATTGACTGGCACAGTGGTACATCATAGCCATATAATATGGGCATGATAAGTCCCTATAGCAGTCAATAGCCAACCTACTAAAACAATCAAGCATAACAATATACAACAATTAAAGAAATAAACAAGTGCCTAAACACCACAAGAATAAATGACCTAAAAAGCCTCAACTACACATAAATAAAATTATTCTAACACCAAAACAATAAAAATGATGTTATTCCAAAATAGAATACAATTAAAGAAACACCTAACCAAAAAAAACAAGAAATAAAGCCTATCCTAAAATGTACTAAAAACAAGCCATCCAAATAACAAACAATTTAGTGAAAACAATAAACAGAAATAGAAAAAATAACAATCAATTGTAAACAAGCATTTGCCAAAAAATGCATTGCCTGTTACTGTGTTTATCTGTACCCGAAAGGGGCACAGATTAATACAGTAGCAGTCAATGGGCATTCAAAAACATAAAAATAAATACAATAAAAAACATTTACATACATTCAATATTTATCTTACCTTTAGAAGTCTTCACCCTCCGAATCCCGGCGTTTCAGGAAGCTCTCAACCCGGGACGTCATCCACTGCAATCCAACTCCATCCTCCTTGAAGATCAGCATCAGGTACAAAAATCTTCTTTCTTCCATCTTCCATCTCCTTCTATTTTATTCTGTCATTCTTTTCTTCTATGTTCTTTTCTTTCAATCCAAACCAATCCAATCCAAATATGTGACGTCATATTTTAGGGTCAGATGGTACAGCTCCAATCAGATTGGACGCTTTATCATGTGACCATCTTTTTTTTTTTAAAGGATGTAACGTCATCTCAAAGGGAGGTACGTCATATCCTTAAAAGCACATGTCTCATATCACATGGTATTACAGCCAATGGGATTGAAGACAATCCCATTGGTTCATGTACCATGTGATATGTTCCATGAGTCAAAAGGATGAGACATCACTTTAAGGGTCACATCCTTTAAACTAATGTAACATATCATACATACAGCATCCATTGGGATTGGAGCTGTACCATCTGACCCTAAAATGTGACATCCCAGGCCCTATATAAGACCTGTTCCATCTCAGTTTAGCTCAAGATGTCGACGTGTCAACCTCCGTTTTGGATTTACAATGGGGTTTGGATTGAAAAAGAACAACATAGAAGAAAAGAATGACAGATGAAAATATGAGAAATTAGATGGAAGAAAGAAGATTTTTGTACCTGATGCTGTGTAAGGGTTCCGGTCCTGGCTTTGGCTGGAACTCACGCTTGCAAGGCTATAGAGCTTCCAGGCAAAGTCCTCCCTGTACTTGGCAAATGCAATCACCTGGTTCTGGACTCACACTGCAGTCTGCTTGATGCTGCCTCCTATGCAGCTCTGCCCCCATTGGCTGCCTGTACTATTTAGCTTCAGCCCTTCCATCAGGATGTGGCTGAGCATAATCCTTTCTTCCTGTGACTGTGCTTGCCACAAACACCTCTGCTTGGCCCGTCTTGGCCTTCCTGTGTTGAAGCCCCTGTGCTGAAGCTTCCTGTGTCGTGGAGCCTCCTCTGTCCTGAGCCCGCTCCTGTGCTGAAGCTTCCTGTGTCCAGGAGCCTCCTCCGTCCAGAGGCCGTTTCTGTGCTGAAGCTTCCTTCTTCAAGACTTCGCCTTCATTATGCTGCAGCATCTAAGCTGAAGCGTCTACACCTAAGCCTTCCCTGTTCCTGAGGACTTCCTGTGCTAAATCACCTGCGATGGATCCCCTGCGCTGTAGGAGTTCTGTCCCAGAGACAGTCTACGCTGAAGCTTTTCGCTGAAGCACCTACGCTAAAGCTCTTCACTGAAGCCTTCCTGATGCCGACCCCAGCCTGTGACCTCGACAATCCTCCTGTGCCGCCTGCCTTGACCTCAGCCTGTGACCTCGACCTACGCTCCTGTGCCGCCTGCCTTGACCCCAGCCTGGATACTGTTAACCCTGCCTTCTCCAACCCAGACCCGGCTATCAACGCGATGGGACCCCCCAATCTGGACCCGGCTTAGTGGTCTAAGGTCGGTATTTATCTACCCCCACCTCAGCCCCGTGGTCTGGTCCAGGTTTGTGGTGAGCACGTCCGTTACATGCTGATCTTCAAGGAGGATGGAGTTGGATTGCAGTGGATGATGTCATGGGCTGAGAGCTTCCTGAAACGCCGTGAACGGAGGGTGAAGATTTCTAAAAGATAAGATAAATATTGAATGTATGTCATTGTCTTTCAGGTTTTTTTATTGTATTAATTTTCATGTTTTTGATTGCCCATTGACTGCTAATGTATTAATCTGTGCCCCTTTAGGGTACAGATAAATAGTGACTGGCAATGCAGTTTTTAAGCAAATGCTTGTTTACAATTTGTTATTTTTTCTATTCCTGTTTGTTTTCACTAAATTGTTTGGTATTTGGATGGCTTGTTTTTAGTACATTTTAGGATTGCTTAGCGGTTTTATATATTTAATTGTTTTGTTGTTAGCTGTATAATTTCTTTCATTAATTTGTTGGCTAGTGGTTTAATTTCTTTAATTGGTTTGTTGAATAGGTGTTTATTTAATTGTATTCTTATGTTTTGGAATAACATAATTTTAATTCTTTTGCTGTTTTGGTGATTGATTTTATCGATGTGTACTTTCGGCTTTTAAGTTCTTTTATTGTTGGGGTGTTCAGGTGTTTGTATACTTTTATTATTGTGTATGTTTGGCCTTAATGATTATTATTAGGTTAACCATTGACTGCTATAATGGCTTATCATGCCCATTATCAGTGGTTGACAAATCACCAAAAAATCTACTCGCCACACAAAAAAATCTACTCGCCACCTAGTACCAAACGTGTGCTGCTTGGGCCAATATTTACTCGCCCGGGGGTTAAATCCACTTGCCCGGGGCGAGCAAATGTATAGGTTTGTCGAACACTGCCCATTATTATATGGGAATGATGTACCACTGTGCCAATCAATGGTTAGAGGCGGGGTATAGTGGCCCTTGGGTGGGTGGTTAGGCCTCCCGTGTGGGTAGCGGGGGACAGGGGCTAACCCTTTAGTTACTATAGTCGTTATTAATCGCTAACTCTTGCTGCCAACGGAGGACATGGACCTGCATTATGTTGACGAGGACGCCCTTCAGAATGGCAGGGGTAAGTAGAAAGTTGTAATTACTTTATTTATGCTGACTGGCTAATGTTTGATTTTGAATGGGCAAATTAGCTATTATCCATATCTGGATCATAGTAATTTTGTCAGACAAAACAAGAAACATAAAACTATTAAGGGCACTCAGCTAATAACGTAAAGATAACTATATTAAAATATAGTTTCATATCAACCAAGATAATAAAAGAATGGGTTTAAAACAACTTAGATGCAACCGTGATCCTAGTGAAAGTCCATACAGAGTGACCTTCCTCCTCCTACACCCCCCACTCAAGCTGTTGGTGACTACCATTTAATGAACCCCTCTGGCAGTTCTGATTATGAACTCATGTGGGGACATAATGGTTAAATACTGTATATAGGTACTATTGTATACACAACCAAAGCCGGTGTTTTTTCAGTTATTACTTCCTAATTTGGATGCCACTCTGGTTGTTTAAAGACTACTATTGTAATACTCTGCTTTATACTGTACAAGCTGCCATTCATACACTGTTACTAGCGTATAAGTCACTCTATACAGAGTTATACAACTGGAAAATACTTGGCGCATAAACTTTTCAAATTAAGATAATACAATTATGGGCATATATCGGTATACTGTGGTTTCTGAGAACAAAGCATAGGAATACTTGGATAAAAAAAAATAACAATTTATTAAAATACACAGTAATTATAGACAATATTAGTCAACTAAACCTGAACCTTGATTAAGCTTAATCAATATTGTGGATTGAAATGATTATCCAGACTGTTGTCCAGATAGACCTAACTAAACACTGTATCAAAAAACAAACATATAATAAAAAATGAAAAAAATAGATTGTCATCCAATATTGTTGGTAATTTTCTTCCCAATTATTTGGGGGTGTAGTCCTTATATACTATAATTGATGGAATATTGTACACTTCCAAAAGATCTTGGATCCAGTGTACATCTGCGTTGCCCCAAGGGTGGACAGCCTGATGAGGCTCCCCAAGAACTGCTCTCCTCTGCACAGGACCAGCGTGCTAAGGGTTAACATGTGCTTGTACTTTGTGGAACGTCAAGCCCACCCACTGGAATGTTATTAACCCAGTGTACACCTGCGTTACCCCAAAGGCGGACAGCCTTTGGCGCAACCGAAGGGCAGCCAAAGGGTGTGAGCCGTTTGCTGCCGTTCGCTGATGTTCGGTGATGTTAAAGCTGCTCTATTTCAATCTGAAACTCATAAGCCAACAAGGAATGTAACTGTTTTCAAAGCACCGTACTACAGATCCCCCGACTCTGAAAAGTTTAAATCTCCCATCCAACTAATGTACGATGCAGAATTGCTCTAGTTAGCCCAATTGTCACAATACCACACACTATTTTTGAATAACATTGGGTGCCTCAACGTAGGAATATTTTGCTATTTCTGTCTGTAGCATAGAAAAGTTTACTCACCATGGTTGCTCTTGGCAGACTTCACTGGGTTGTAAAGGTTTTTTGGTGGACGTGATGGCCCATTATCATGTGATCCTGAACTCAGAGTTGTGCTATTGTTCCTTTCTGTTTGGTTCCCTGGAACAGACTGGTGTCTGAGAATGTCCACAAGAGCTCTGAAAAAATGACAGCAACAAACATAGCAAACTCACACAATACAAATGACTGCAATGAGATAATCACACTCCAAAGGCTACGGGATAAAGAGTAGATTTGCTAAAAAGCATCGGCAGTTTGCATCATGGCATTAACCCATGACAACATGGGCATTTATTACCGCAGGATTCGCAAAAGCTAATATACTGTAGGCCCAAATCTACAAAGCTCTGTTAAGTCACTTAATGTTGTGTTAACCTAACTTGTCAAGTTAAGACTAACATTTTGCCAACATAACTATAACAGCCGTTAGTGATGAATGACATACGTTATACCGATATTTAGCATTACTCACATCCAGACTCAGAAATAGGGCTTTTTCAGGGTCTGGATGTGTATAACACAACATTTAAGTATGATTTAACAGCTTTTTTTCTGACATTATTTCCCTCTGCTCTCTTTCTCAATTTGAGTTAAAGACCTATTTCAGGGTTTGGGCTGGAGTAACGCTAAGGCATACTTAACATCCCGTTATTGGCACATAACGGAACATTATGCTACAATAACATGACATTAAGCCTATGCTGAAGCAACGTAGAACGTTGTTTTTGCATATAGTTAGCTTTGATTAGCGTTAGTTCCTGTTTTAGGTCACGTTATGAGCCCCGATTTCTCAGAGCTTTACGGATCTAGCCTATAGTATTATTATTATTCTCCTGAACATAAGTATTCTTTTTTTTTAAATATGTAAAAAAAAAAAGATATGATAATATGCTACACATGAGCTATATCATTTAAATAACACTGGGGGGAAATGCTATGCTACTCTATCCAAATGAGGTGTTTTCTGACCATATAAAGCACAAACGTCTAGCTGCACTTGTCCTGGAGAAGTGTAAATTTACCTTGTAAAGGACCAACATTGTCATGAATTGAATGTACACAGATCATTCAAAACATCACAGCTTTCTTCTTCGTGTGTACCATCAAGCTCTGTAGCCATGAAGAATAGACCTGTATATACACTACTGCATTTATGATTAACTCCATTGCATCTTGACCACTTAAAAAAATGACATCAGTTACAGAGGAAATGCTACTTCCTGAAATCCTCGGACAATGACCACTGCCTTTTAATGAGAAATGAAGAGATAGGAAAACACTGGGTAGGCCCATCAGCAATACAATGGTTCAACATTTTTCTTAGTTTAAGTCAGGGGTGCTCAACTCCAGTCCTCAAGTCCCCCCAACAGGTCAGGTTTTCAGGATATCTCTGCTTCCGCACAGGTGGCTTAATCAGTCCCAGCTTCTGCACAGGTGGCTCAGTCTTTGTCTGAGCCTCTGATTGAGCCACCTGTGCTGAAGCTGTGATATCCTGAAAACCTGACCTGTTGGGGGAGCTTGAGTACTGGAGTTGAGCAGCCCTGGTTTAAGTGTTAAAACGACAACAAAAAGAAGCTGCTGTATGATTGGCGTGCATGTTTCCCTTTATTATGCAACACGTGTGTTTTTAAGCCTATGGGGCATATCCCAAATCGGCACTAGGGCACTTTATTTAAAATCCTTTCTGAACATTTGCAATTGCAAATGAGAGAGAGAGAGAGAATGGTTAATTTGACATGATTTCCCACGATTATACCATCCGATTTAACCACACTGCTGCTGTGATTGCACGGTGTAGGAAAGGGGGAGATAAGTAATGGATAAGGGCAGTAAAATCCACCCCAAACTTCAGGTCGCAACTCGGGTCACTTTTTGCGAGTGTATACTGGAGATATTTATAAACAAGACCTGTACTTTTCGGGTGGGATTCATTATAGAGGTTTTGCATCACTTTGTTTATTCACCATAATCCTTTTGTGTTTGTTTTGCAGCCAATAACCACTCTCAACTTCACAACTCACATTTAATAACCAAGCTTGAATTGATACTATAAATTGGGATGTTTATGTACGTTGTATGGTTCTGTATTGTCATCCATATTGTGCTATACGAACTGTATAATGAATGCAGCAGCAGTAAATAATTTCATGTTTGAATGGACACCAAAAAAAAAAAAATGGTGTTGTGCTGACTTTTCTGCTATAACCCAGGTTTAATGTCTGTAATCTAAGTATTACCTGACAAGTATTAATGAATGAAGCAGGTTTGGGTGGGAGAGATGTACATATGCTCATGTGCTTACGGTACCGTGTCACGTGGTGAGTTTTTGTCAAAGCTATTTAAATAAATGTATCGGTTTTTATTTTATTTAAAAATGCATCCGTTTTAATCTGACAAACAATTATTTCACTTCTCTCCTACATAGTAGTGCACCTTTTAAAGAGGCAATCCAAGCGTTTTTTCCATCTTTTTTTTAAAATGCAAGGGGTCACCAGAGCTGAACCCCATTCATTTCAGTTCCCAGGGACCCCCTACTTCTGGAGATACTAACCTCCTTAGGCCTTGATTATACCAGATGCCGGCGGACGGCAGCGCGATCTGGTGACGTTACCCTCATGCTGCCGCCGAGCGGCATCTCGAACATACAGGAGATAAGAGACGCAGAGGAGACAGGGAGGTGTGGCCGTGAGTGGTTCGCCCTCATTGGCTGAACCGCTCGAGTGACGCGGCCGTCGCCTCCAGAGAACAAATTCCTCTGTCTCCTCCCCAGTCGTCCGCCCTGCAGCTCCAGGCGTATCGCACGCTGCTACAGCTATGTTTACTTTAAAAAAAAATTTCGGCCGCCGGCGTTTTTAGGTATAATCACGGCCTTAGTGGGTGCCGGTAGCCGCTCCTTGGTTTACATTATGGCTGCTTTTCAAAGCGCCCGGGCCCTGGGGGGCAATAGGAAGCCGGGACATCACCCGGTGCGGCTTCTTATTGGCCCATGTGACACAGGAGCTTTAACCTGCAGAGAGATACCGGCAACCCCGTAGGGATCTCTGGAAGCAGGGGTTCCCCAGAGCTGAGATTAACGGGGTTCAGCTCCGGAGACCCCTTGCTTCAATCCTCTATTAAAACATTTAAAAAAAAAAAAAATAACGGCTTGCATTGCTCTTTTAAATTCATAAACTTGTATGATAACAAATTTTTTTCGCCGGGACATGAGAAATAACACTGAAACAATATCTTCAATAAAATTGGATTTGTATTCTACTGCTACAGTCTGGAGTGCGTTATAAGTTTATATGGTTATGCTAGCAGCCAGCAGCATCTGCTAATGACAACACCCAGCTTTTCTGTCAAAATGGAGTCTTGGAGCACTCAATGAGAGTAAGGTGTGTAACACTTGCACCAACTATTTCCTTTGAACTTAGACACAGTGGGATGTCCGTTGTCACGCCAGCTTTATGTGACATGTCTCTTTATGTTAGTGTTCTCCAACACTGGACCTGAAGTGCCAAAACACAACACGTAATCCTTGTATGGCACAAATATGTATGGTTAGTATTAATTACATTTGAAGGGGGAGATAAATACAGTTATTCTAAAATACTTCTTTAAATGTTTAATTTCCCCATACTAATGTCTTTGATGTTAAGTTATTAAGTTAACCCTTTTCATGTCAGAAAATAATGCAACGCATGGAAAACCACGTTTTTGCAGATGTTGCCTTTCTATGCTCTCCACGGTTAATGTATTTTAAAGTATAAAACATGGCTGCCATTTAGGAATTTATTAAATTAGTATTATGTGATTTATGAGGAAGTGACAAAGATTCAGCTTTTTTTTTTTTTAAAACAGTATTTCAGTTATATTTTTAATCAAATAAAAAACTTGCCTTTGGATTGACACGAGTCCCTGTTCACTGACAACCTGGGATAGAACATTATGACCACTGCTTGGAATGTATCACTTTATTCTGAATAAACCATATTCCATGGGTACTAAACTGGATGTTTAAACCAGGGTTTAAATTTGCCAACATTTATTTATAAAAGGCTATCAAAAATAAATAGCTTGTGTACTTTCTATTTAAAGTAAATAATAGACTGACAAAAGCTCTCTCTTGTAACCTGTATATGCTACCCAAACGACTCATTAACTGCAAGCCATCTCATTAAATAAACTCATTTCTTATAACCTTATTTCTACCTCATCCTTACTAGACGTTTCTGTAAACAACTCCACCCTAGTTCTCAAGGACACAAACAGACCAGGTATTCCATATCACTTTAGCTCCGCTTGACACGTAATTGGAACTAAAGTTTGCAATTCTGATGTAATAGCCTGTTCTGTGTGTAACCCTTGAGAAATCAACAACAACTCTGGCTTGCTCTTTTTCAGCCTACTTAGCTCACCTGGGTACATTAATCTCTCTCCCCCGTGGGCGCCGGGAGGCCTTGTTGAAGGCAATCTTGGCTCCGATGCCCACGGCTAGGGTGAAGCTAATGACACCACAGATGACGTAGACGGTGCTATTGTTCTGGTCTGTATGCATTCCATTATCGTTCGGCTTGCCATTAGCGCTGATGGTACTGGACTGGGGCGTGTGTGCCCACACTGGGGTGTTATAGTTGCTACAGCTCTCTTGGTCTAAACGCTTGTGGTGATGCTCACAACAGAAGCGGTAGTGGCATGTGCCACAGCAGTAGCGGAATGTGCCCGTGGTACAGTTAAAAGTGGTGTCATACTGCCCCATCACATCATAGTATCCATGGCACATGTCTGGCAGAAACTGGCTCTTCCCTGAAGAGGCGTTCTGAGGAGCCGGGGCCCGCCTAATGTGCGCAAGCAGCATTGGCAGCACCTGTGTCTGGTTGGCCTGCCTTAGGCCATGCACAGCACCAACACTGAGCGCTGAGCGCACACTGAGAGCATCTAGAGTGACACTGAGTAACACTGTCAACAGATGATACATGGCAGTCAAGGACTATGGCAATCTGCGGCAGTAACAAATATAGATTCCTTTCTGATGTATGGAAGAAGTGCGGGTTTGTCTGTTGTCGTCGTTTGGTTTTCCGGGCTTTGGTCAGCTCCAAGAGTCTGCTCTCTTTCAAAGAGGACTATTGAAGGTATATATATCCCTCACTTTCCTCTTCAATTTTGCTTTATTTATCTCTATAAAAAGTCGTCTTCATTAAAAAAAGTTGTCTTCAAACAAAACCTAAAACAGGAAGAAAAAAAGAGTGAAATTAACAACCACCTCTAATTTGCATAATCCTCTTTTTCTGTCAGTATTTTCTGACCATGTCCTCTATTTCAAGCCTCTTTTCTGATTGTAAATCCATAGGCTTTTGCAAATTTGTACAAATCTGAAGATTTAGCATCTTTACTGGTATCACATATCTTCCTTATTATGCCACCTTTCCTAACTGGTCCATGATGGGAATGGAGTGCACGTTCCATTTGATTACATTACCATGGGGTTAGAGCAGGGGTGGGCCACTCCAGTCCAAGGGCCACCAACAGGTCAGGTTTTCAGAATATCCCTGCCTCAGCACACATGGGTCAGGTTTTCAGGATATACCTGCTTCAGCACATGTGGCTCAATCAGTGGCTCAGTCAACTGAGCCACTGATTGAGCCACCTGTGCCTGAAGCAGGGATAACCTGAAAACCTGACCTGTTGGTGGCTCTTGAGGACTGGAGTGGCCCACCCCTGGGCTAGAGCAAACACGTTTGAAAATCACCGTCCTCCTTTGAGTGCCATACTGTCAAACATTTGCAAGCAAATAAAAATGATTTAAAATACTCACCTGCATTTTCAATACTTCAATATCCAATACTTCATCCTCTTAGTGTTATTAGTTCAACATATATTTCTTCATAATGTTTAATATATATATATTTATTTTTACATTTTACAGTGGAGATAAAAGAAAAACAAGAGGGGATAGAGGTGGGGAATGAACAGAAATGAAAAATAGGGGAGAGGGGGGGAAATCCATCACATACATTACACACTGTACATCAAGTCTCAAGCATTTGTAGTACAGACAAGTAAAGTGTCTATCAGATCTGCAATGAATTGGTTACATTTTCTTCACCACTGACCACTCATTATCACATAATTACCCCAGCATGGCACTGCACCTTTAAGTAACATAAGTTGTGCAAATCACCCACTCCCCAGCTATGGCATTAGTAGTAAATGTATACATTGAAGGTACAAAATATCTTTAAGGAAAAAATGAGAGAGAGACACACACACACACACACACACACACACACACACACACACACACACACACACACACACACACACACACACACACACACACACACACACACACACACACACAATAATAATACTCTACGATACTATAGGTGACCTATAAAAGTTTGCTGTTGATCTTAAAAGACATAGAAGAGCTTTACAAATTCTCTTTAAATAGCATCAGTATCCACAGTCTTTATAATTTGGCTCTTCTTAGCTTCCATTTGGACTGAAGCCACTTTATGTTCCATCCAAGATTACCCCCAATCACACACACAAACACACTGTGCACCTTGCAGCTGGGCTCATTACCATATTCATGAGGTGAGTTGGACAGACTTTTGCTGCGACAAGATGATATACACCACAGGGAGAGGCAATTTGCCCTTGTCAAAGATTGCCAGGTGCTACGCTTCATTAATTGCTTATTATTGCCCAGTTCAAACCATTTGTAATGGATGCAACCCACCCTTTGTCCTCTGTCTGTTAAATTCAGAATGGACACTGACTACCTCTGTTTCTCAGAAGGACCAACGCAGAATGCAAAAATCATTGCTACAATCCCAGAATAGAGGTTTATTCACTGCAAGTCAAGATACAAATACATGAATCACTTCACTGCCCTGCGGTGAGGGGATTATATGCCAGCATCCTCAGAATGCCTATTTACAGTGGGTGGGTCTCTCCCTTTCTATCTCCCACCACCCCCCTTATTTCAGGGTCTGGGTGAGAGTAACCCCACCTTTAGGTATGACCTAACTAGCGTCAGCTTAAATGTAACAGACCTTTGTGTATACCATTAGCATTAACGCTCATTCTAGTTACAGCAATGCTATCAACCTGCCGTTGGTGAGCTTTGTACAGTAGATACATGTTAATGCATAACGAGGCGTTAACTTAGGTTAGTGCCTTGATAAGTCAATAACAGACATCTTGGGATCTGGGCCCTAGTTTCTCAGTACAAAGCATGTGACCCCACAAGGGTTAAAAAGAGTTCCCTAATAGTTGCACTCATCCAAATAATGTAACATCAAATAAAGCTAGACCTATTGGTCTCCAAGTACAGTAATTCTGTATATAGGTGTAAATCACCTAGGCTATATAACTGGTATACTGGTATCAATAACCATAAGAGTACACACTAATCATAGCAAAAACAGCTTCTAGGGATAAAAACAAAAATAATAAAACTTTATTAACACATAGTAGTAACACGTTGTAGTAAACCATGTGACAGCTTCAATTTTTTTTAAAGATGTGATGTCACTCCCTTTCAAATGACGTCACATCCTTTGAAAAGAAATGGACGATGTCACATGGTACTACAAACAATCAGATTGGGGATATACCATGTGATGCTTCACATGGTATATCTCCCAATCCGATTGGTGGGAGTAACATGTTGGCAGCCATTTTGGTTTTGGTGACGTCATCTTAAAGGGAGGGAAGCAGAGCCTTCCTGATTGACTGGCTTCCCTCCCTTTTGATGACGTCACATCCTTTCAACAACAACAAAAAACTGTCACATGGTACACCATCCAATCGGATTGGAGGTGTATCATTTGACACGCAAATGTGACGTCACAGGCCTTATATAAGGCCTGATAGCAAAAAGAAATAGGGTTGGCGCAGATCCCAGACCATCCAGTATTCAAAAAGTCCCTCCTGCAGCTCCAATCTTTCTCCCGTGATCAAAAACGGGGCCAACTAGAACACATACATAAAAGAGAGCGCAAAAAAAGGGGGGTTGTAATTTTTAAATTTGTTTTTAGAAAGGCGACAAATCTTAAGAGCCTTTTTGCACCTAGTGCACTTAAGAAACCCACTCCAACGGCAGGTGTTTGGAATTTTTTAAGTAAACCAATTGGTAACTACACCTGTGGGACATGTGTAATGTGCAAATACATGGTAAAGAACAAGGTAGTGGTAGATCAGATGACGGGTCAAGAACGGAAATATGATCATGTATGTATGTCTATGTCTATTGTAGTTTGTTTTGAATGCCACCTTAAGCACATAGCACCTGAGAACTTTAATTACCTAGATTGGAGGGTAACCAATAGTGTGGGACTGTGGGGTATATCTTACAGACCTTTGCAACCAGTGATTACATTCCCTGACGAAGAGTAGTGTACTCAAAACGCGTAGAAACTGGTTACTTTGGTACCACGTGGAACGTTGTGATGTCAGACGCCAGCGTTGGTTCCCTGCTTTGCCTGTTTGTGTATGGAGGTTGTTTGGAGCTCGGCAGCCACCATACCTATATTCTGCACAGCAGTTCCTTCTGTGGTCTCGGCGTGCCAGGACATTTATTATCCAGCGGGACTGCTTGTTTTTTCATCTGACGGGTTGGCGGGCAGGGACATCGTGGACAGCATGGTACCATCTTATTATTTGTAATGTAAGTGAATGTATTGTTCGTAATTTACATAATGTGTTATTTAAAAGTTACAACCCCTTCTTTTTTGCGCTCTCATATAAGGCCTGTCCCGTCTCATTTGACCTCAAGAAGACGACGGGACTACATCCGCCAATGGATTGGATTACAATTAAAGAAGAGAAGTCTCAAGAAAGAAGAAAAGAAGAAGTTACCTGAAGCTGAGGAGCATTGTGTCGCGTATCGAGAGCTTTCTGATGCATTCAGAATCGGAGGGTGAACTCATCAAAAGGTAAGAAAAATATTGATTGTATGTTATTTTTGTTTTTCAGGTATTTTTTATTGTATTTTATCATTTTTATTTATTTTTTGTTGCCCATTGACTGCCAATATGATTATCAGTGTCAAGCAATGCATTTGTTTTTGGCAAATACTTGTTTTTATTTAATTGTTATGTTTTTTTATTGATTGCTTTTTTTAATTCTGGTGGTTTTTTTGGTGTTTTTATTGTTGTTTATTTTTGGTGATTGGTTTATTTAATTGTTGTGTTTCTTTTGGTGATTGGTTTGATTAATTTTGTATTTTTGGTGGGGGTTTTTTTTTTTTACTTTGCCCATTGACTGTCATAATGGCAAATCATGCCCATATTATATGGGCATGATGTACCATTGTGACAATCAATGGGTAGAGGGTGGGGGTAGTTGCCCCAGGTGGGTGGTTAGGCCTCCTGGGTGGGAAGCGGTGGTGGGGGGTTAACCCCTTAATTACTACAGTGGTTAATAATCACTAAGGTGATTAAGGGGTTAGGGGCCATTAGTTTGTATTTCTTATTGTAATCTTCCTGCCAATGGAGGACAAGGGCGTGGAGGAAGACAAGGATGTCCGTCATCCTGGCAGGGGCACTGTAAGCGCAACTTTAATTTACTTTATGCTGGCTGTTTTTATTTTTAATGGGCAAATGCACTATTATCCATATCTTGAGGGTATTGTATTCATCTGGGGGTTGTATTTACAGTATGCATTGCACTGTAATTTTTTTGGGGGAATGGGGAAAAGCGCTATTAGTAGGGTGACCAGATTTTCAAATGTAAAAACCGGGACACACTAAAAAATATTTAGAAAACAAATTAAATCAAACAGCGCCCTAACCTTTTTTGCTTTTTTCCCTCACCCCCCATCCCTCCACCATCCTCTCCATCCCTCTCCCCATCCTCTCTCCTCCCTCTCCCCCTCATCCTCTCTCCTCCTCCCTCTCTCCATCTTCTCTCTTCCTCCCTCTCCCCATCCGCTCTCTCCTCCCTCTCCCCCATCCTCTCTCGTCCCGCTCCGTCATCCTCTCTCGCCTCCCTCCTCCTCTCTCCCCTGCCCCATCCTATCTCCCCCCACTCCCTCCCCATCCTCTCAATCCCCACTCCCGCCCCATCTTCTCTCCCCCCACTCCCTCCCCGTCCTCTCTCCCCACACTATCTCCCCATCCTCTCTCCCCACACTCCCTCCCCATCCTCTCTCCCAAGCCCTCTCCATCGTCTCTCCCCTTCGCTCCCTCCTCTCCCCCCACTCCCTTCCATCCTCCCTCCCCTTCTCCAAAATCTCTCCTGCACTCCCTCCCCATCATCTCTCCCCCCCACTCCCTCTCCATATCCCCCCTCTCCATCCTCTCTCCTCCCCTTTCCCCCCATATATACACACAAACACTACACCATATACACACATACCAAACATGCAGCATTAGTTTAACACAGCGGTGCGCAAACTGGGGGGCGAGCTCACCAGGGGTGGAGCGAGATTGTCTGCGTGGGGCGCGGGGTTTACAGAGGCCCTATGCGCTTCCCGAAGGCACTTAAATTTAGTGCCAGGGTGCAGCGAAGGCCTCTATAAACCTCACTTTCTTTGGCTCCGGCGGCTTCTTACACGCATTGCCATGGCAACGCAGCGGCAAATGACACCGCGAGGTCATGCGACGTCACGTTGCTATGGCAATGTGACGTCATGACGCCGCCAGAGCAAAGGTAAGAGGGGGGGGGGCAGCGTGCATTACAAATATACACAGCAGCACACACACACTTACCAACTCTCAGACACACACACACACACACACACTTACCAACACAGACACACACACTTACCAACATAGATACATACACACAGAACCGGGAGATCTAGAGAGGATCAGGAGTGCTCTGCTGCGCCACCTGCTGCCTAGAAGACAGACAGCCCTGCTCTCCTCCTCCTCCCTCCTGCTGCCCACAGCCGTTCCAATGTGAACGGCTCCGCAGCGGCATCTTCCTCTGATCTCCTTCTACATCTGCTCTCCTCCCACCCGCCCAAACCGGGAGGACACTGGCTGAATTATAACTGGGACTGCCCTGCAAAACCGGGACATTTTCTCAATTTTTGGAGCACCGGGACAGCTCATTAAAAACCGGGACATCTGGTCACCGTAGCTATTAGCCATCTTTGGTTAATCGCACTTTTACCCATTCCTTTTGTTGGTATAGGGCGTGGGTGAAGGTAGTAGTTGCCCCAGAGTGGTGTATAGGCCCTGCAGGAGGGTAGCGCACGGGGGTTAACCCTTCATTACCTTAGCGGTTGTAACTGCTAAGGTAATGAAGGGGTTAACTTCTACTGCCACCCTCCAGCAAGGCCTAAACACCCACCCTGGGGCAACTATAAGCTTCACCTACCCCCTGTAGCAACAACTATACAGTGCCTGCTATTTAACCCTTTCATTACCTTAGCGGTCAGCCGCCATGGTAATGAAACTGGCTGCAATTTTTTTTACTGCACAGGATTGATACTGGAGGCCAGCGGAGACCCGCGAGGAACTGTGGGGCACCCCGAATCTCTGGGAGGCCCTGCGGGTTCTCTGGGGTCCCAGCGGGTCTCCGGGGGTCCGAGCAGGTCTCCGGGGGTCCCGACTGGCCTCCGGTATAAATCCTGTGCAGTAAAAATAAAATAAAAGGCTTTGATGCATCTTGCAATATCTTTAGCACCAGCCTTTAGCTGCCGACAAAATATTGCAAGATTTTAAAGTTCGATATACTTATCACTGCTTAGTGAATAGCTATTACTGGCAAAAAAGTGAGTTGGGGTCTTTTTTTGGCTTGTCAGGTGACTTTTTTTGTTCAGTGTTAAAGGTCGTTAAAAAGCTGTTTAGTGAATAGCAAAGCAGGCAGTATAGCGCTATAAGGGCCTTTAAAGCACTATAAACCACGTATCACTGTTTAGTGAATGAGCCCCTTAGAGATGGCTTACCATATAGCCAGTTACTCTGTGTTAGCACAACATTTCATGAAGATTTTTTGTACCCAGGAAAAAAACAATATTATGGCTGACACATTTTTGTGAGTCACAAGCTTTCAGAGAACACACTTTAGAGAGTGTCTAACTGTGATAACAAAGCGCTTTTGAAACCGGGAGTGAAGGAGAAGCAAGCCCAGAGACTGCTTGTTCTAGTCACTCGTCTGAAGTTAAGCATAATATTTACAGACACTACATCATGAAGTACGGCACTCCATGACATCTGGGCCACGTCATGGACTTTTTGAGCTCGTTTTCTAGGGGAAATTGCGTTCTCCACTCCTGACGAGCGCAGAACGCGACCAGGCACTCAGGGAAACAGTAGAGGAGCCCCTCTTCCGATTCGGTAATCAGTAACACTCCGATCGTGTGGTCACGATGTGCCGGAGGGGCCGCTGCATTTCGGCACTCCAAGGGTAAAAGAGCATTCTATGAAGGCATATAAAATGTTCAAAAGCATCAGAGACGATGCGCGACGTGGAGGAGAATGGAGTACTAACTCTTGAGCTCCGCTCCCACCGGCACTTATAATTTAAATAAAAGCGGCAGAAACGAATATATCAAGGCTCAGCACACAGCATAATAAACATTAACACCCACAGATGGCATCCAGCAAAGCAGCGCGGACCAGGAGCCAGCCGGTCTCCACATATTTCAAGAGAAAGGGGGTGACCCCACCGGACAAGCCGGAATCTCCCGCGCGGGCTAATAACATGGATCCTGAAATCGATCCAACAGCTGAGGAGGACAGAGACGAAGAGATGGTCCGACGCAAAGATTTAAAAGAGTTTTGCTCCAAAATGCAAACATTCTTTAAAACAGAACTCTGGGCCATCAGGAAGGATGTAGACGCATTGGGTGAGCGAACAGCCACCCTAGAAACAACCACGGAAGAAACATCAGCGGCCATATCGCAAACACAAGATCAAGTTTCCATACTAAATGATCGGATTAAACTGCTTGAAGATAAAGCAGAAGATGCAGAAAACCGTGACAGACGGTGTAATATTAGACTGCGGGGGGTCCCTGAAAGCGTCCTGGACCCAGAAGACTTCACGTATAACTGGCTAGAAAATCTCTTCCCTGACAAACCAGAATATGAAATACGTTTAGACAGGTGCCACAGGGCTTTACGAAGGAAGCCTCAACAAAGCGATCCCCCCAGAGATATTGTGGCCCGTTTTCATCACTATCGCACCAAAGAAGAGGTGTGCAGGATTGCCAGAGAAGCAAGGTCTCTGGAGTTCGAAGGAGTCAAACTCCAGGTCTACCAAGACCTTGCCCCTGCTACCCTTACTAAAAGAAAGGCTCTGGCTCACGTCACAAAAATACTCAGAGACAATAACATTAAATACAGGTGGTTATTCCCCTGCGCTTTACTTTCTATTAAAAATGGCGTGGCACATACTCTGAGGAGTCCAGAAGACGAGGAGAGCTTCCTAGCAAAAATCGGCGTTCCAAGATCTCACCAAAATCCGTCTCACCCCCCGCCAACTAACCCGAATGGCCCCGCTCCCACCAGGAACAAAGCTGGCTCAACCCGTTCCAAGAATGGCGCAGAGGCACCCGCGACTCCAGACACTGACTGAGTCCGTCCCAGGCAGCTGTGTTCCATATGAAACCTCCCTTAAACCTTCTAAGACTCAAACACACATCTCACACTCCATCTGACACGAGGACGACCTACCAAGACCAAGGGAGAGGGACGGGATCGCGGAGCAGCTCTGTCGACAACTTCAGAACGGCAGCCATCTTCTCACGATCCTTCTCCAAGCCGAGCGGGAAACAGAATGGCTTTTTCCCGCGCGAGTGATCTGACGTCATCGCCGGGCACCTCCCTCTCGCGAGATCTGGTTTACTTCCTGAAGTGCGGGTATTTCTGGCACAGACGGGACACATCACAGGAGGCTGCTCACTCTGAGATGCAGCACCTCCGGAGACTTACAATAGACTTAATGAACAACATTTAATTAGTTCCATCCAGTGTCCCATATTATCCCTTTAGTCCCATACTTGACTCGTTCCCATTCACCTTACACCTTGGGTAAAATAAATAAATAAAGTCTCATAAACCAGCACACAGTTAATAAAAACATACATACATTGTACACTATGGCCAAGGTGCTGTATACTATATATGTAGGTACTATTGTATATATGTTCCTAAAAGCTTCTGTAGGCTTCTGTATACATGTAAGCTCATATGTTTAGTTTTATTGCATATGTGTATTGCGGTATTGCATTGTACATATGCAGTGATGTAATAATGATAATAATAATAATAATAATAATATAAACATATTACATGTTATGTTGTGTGTATATGTGTAAGTGTTGCATGTATTGCATGTATGTATTGCATGTATGTGTTACATGATGCATGTGTTGCATATTTACATTATATGTATATATTGCATTGTTGCACTATTGCATTATACATATATAATAATGTAAGGATAATAATAATAATAATAATAGTATAAACATATTGCATGTTATGTTGTATATATATGTAGGTGTGTTGTGTGTTGTGTGATGTGTGTATGTGGTATGTGTGATATTATATTATTACATATATGTTGCATTGTTACATGCTGCATGCATATGTTACATTGATATATATATATATGGTTGATATATGGTTGATATATACATGTGATATACTGAAATATATATTACATCGCGTATTAAGCGCTTTATATATACTGTCATATACTGTAAGCTATGCACTATGTTCTATGTATCATACACAGTATATACTTTATATTATGTACCATAGGGACTACATATACTATGCGTTGTACTAATATGCGCCGTACTTTGTACTACATGATGAAGACGGCATATATGTATATGTATATGGGGGCTATATATACTGTATACTATTATCTCCTATTTTCCTTTACCAGTATGAGTAGCAGTTCTATCCCTACCATCAATATACCTACGTTAGGGAAGGTTTAGTTAAAAGACAGTTGGTTAAGCTGATATATTATTAGGATTTAGAGGCTTTCAGTTTTTGGCGTAATATCTATATAGTTATTACACCCCAAACATTACTCAAGAGATAAGTAATTTTGTTATGTCTCATATAAACTTTAGATGATCAATTTCACAGCTAATATATTTAATTCTCTGTACATAGTAAGGGATTTAGACACGTTTATTCAAATCACAGAAACGTTAGCACCATACCTATATTATATGCCCTATATATCTGTCTCATATAGCTTATTTGTCTTGTAGATCATATGTCTTGTTTGTCATATCATATCATATCATATGTCTTCCCTGTCCCACTCGTCAGGCAGTTCTTAGAAGTTATTTAGGTCAGTCTATTATTTATCACAAAAGTTGTTATTACATACAGCTAAAGTTACAGCTGTAACGATTCTCTGTTCTATGGTTCCTGTTTATTTTAAGGTTTCTATTTCTATTTGACATTTATAACACCCAGTTTTATCTGTCGCAATTAACAAGATAATAAATATATGGAAATTGTGCCGGAGGGAGTATCCCCGGCGACGCGCATGTGTTCCTTTTTTCGGTCCCCAATTGTTGTGGACCGACCACAAGACCCAGAGAGGTCTGTCTCCAATACAGGAGTTTGGCCCACCCATTTGGCGGAGCCAAAAGACCTATCCTCTGGGCGCAGGGGCTATCTTCGGGGGCTCCCGAGGTATGCTCTTGTTTTCTGTTTACTTTTTACTTTTTTTTCCCTTCCCTGTGATATCCCTCCTGTCTCTTCCCCTGTTCTGTCTCCCTATCCCCTCTCCTTCCCCTTCCCTCCCCTCCTAAGGACATTTGGAGCCCTGCAGACAGGTCTATATGGCATGAGAACTACAAACACAACAGACAGATTCACCGATGATATAGCTAAAAGTGAGTATATGAGTTGTTACACTAGTTACCTCTTTTACTACAACACATGGCGCTAACACTAATATCTCACAATGTAAAAGGCTTTAATAGTCCAATCAAAAGAAAATTAGCTTTTACGGACTATAAGAGAAAACAGGCGGATGTGTTGCTCCTACAAGAGACACACTTCAGTAACAAAAATCCACCTAAATTCTTAGATAAGAGCTTCTCCCAATATTTCACGCCTCAGCCTCAGCCAAAAAAAGAGGAGTAGCCATCCTATTCAGTAACAGTGTCCCATTTATCGCCCAGACAATTAAAAAAGACGCTGAAGGCCGCTTTATTATTGTAATTGGAACGATCCATGAACAGCCTATCACATTGGCTTCACTATACGCCCCCTGCATACAAGATGCAATTTTCTTTGAAAAGTTTTTCAAAATACTAAACTCAGTAGCTAAAGGATGCATCATAGTAGCAGGAGATTGTAATATTACAATGCATTCGGCATTAGATAGATCAGGAGGAGGAGTCTCTGACAATAAAAAGACGCAATTCGCCCTTCACAAAGGCCTAAAAGATACCCAGTTAGTGGATATATGGAGAGAACTCCACCCATCTACCAGAGATTATACTTTTTATTCCCACCCGCATACCTCATATAGTAGAATTGATTACCTCTTTATCTCGTGCCATCTGGTTCCTATGGTCACTCATTCAGAGATCCATGATATTTCATGGTCCGACCATGCACCAATAGAGCTAAGGTGCAACAATATCCGGGCCAATCGACCAGGTGCAAACTGGAAACTTAACGAATCTATTCTTAAGATACCTGAAATTTGTGATGTTATAGATCAAGAAATAGCTCAATTTTTTGAGATAAACACAGGCTCTGTGGAATCCCATATGATTCTCTGGGAGGCTCATAAAGCAACCTTAAGGGGCATATTAATCAATATCACAGCTAAGAGAAAACGAGAAAGAGATTCCAAAATCAAAACACTCCAAACCAAACTACATTCTCTTCTCTCAAACCACAAAACCAACCCTGATCCACAAACAACAAGGGATCTAAAAGATACAAATATAGAATTGAATATGTTATTGACTTCCAGGGCAGATAATTCCCTAAGTTGGTCCAAGAGGAAGTTTTACGAAAAAGCTAACAGGCCGGATACGATGCTAGCTCGAGCGCTAAAAGATAGGCAATCTAAGTTTAACATCCAAGCTATACGCTTAAAATCGGGTATACAAACAGCCAATCCCAAAAAGATAGTAGAAGAATTCGGTTCATTTTATGGTTCCTTATATGACGGAAGGAAAGTGGCACATAATAACAATACGAGCAAAGCATTAAGAGATTTCTTAGCTAGCTCAAAACTGGAGAGATTGACAGAGCAGGACAGAAAGGCTTTGGGCGCTGACTTCACATTAGAAGAGGTATCACAAGCCATTAAAGAACTTAAACCATCAAAAGCGCCAGGACCAGATGGTTTCTCGGGGCTATATTATAAGAAGTTCTCTATCTTACTTGCCCCTCGGCTGCTCCACATGTTCAATGCTATATTAGCAGGAGCACCTATTCCCGGAGATATGCTGCGGGCGTCTATATCATTAATATATAAACCTGGCAAGGATCCGCTGAACTGTAAAAGTTACAGGCCAATTTCCTTAATCAATACCGATATAAAGATATATGCTAAATTGTTGGCCAACAGATTAAGTCTAATCCTACCCAGACTAATACATCCAGATCAGGTCGGCTTTATCAAAGGGAGGCAGGCAGCGGATAACACTCGACGATTTATTGATCTGCTAGAATTGGCAAACAAAAATAATGCTCAAACCATGTTATTAAGTCTGGACGCAGAAAAAGCTTTTGATAGGATAGACTGGCCATATCTTCAAGAGACGCTAGCAGCATTTGGCTTTGGGGATCGGTTGAGTGGAGCGATTATGTCGCTGTACTCGGGCCCAACCGCCAGGGTTATACATCAGGGCTTCCCCTCACTCTCATTCCAAATTCAAAGTGGCACAAGACAGGGATGCCCATTATCTCCCCTCCTGTTCGCCCTATGTATAGAACCCCTGGCGGCACGCATTAGAGATAATTCGGACATCTCAGGGTTAAACGCTTATTCCCAATCACATAAAGCGGCCCTGTACGCAGACGATATCCTACTAATCATTTCAAAACCCCTCACTTCACTACCTAACCTATTTGACCTACTAGACAAATTTTCTAAGGTCTCTGGGTTCAAAATAAACCAATCCAAATCCGAAGCTTTGAATATCAATCTCCCTAGACATACGGAGAAACTACTGAAACTAAATTTTAAATTTAATTGGCAAATGAAATCTATAAAATACCTAGGGATCCACATCACCAAAGATGCAAAAAGCATCTATAATGCAAACTATCCCAACCTGATTTGGACATTAAAACAAGACCTTATCAGATGGTCTTCCAAGAAGATTTCTTGGATAGGTAGGATACATAGCGTTAAAATGAATCTACTTCCCCGTATCCTATACCTCTTCCAGACATTGCCTGTGCCACTCAAACTGAAGGATATACTCTCACTTCAGTCTGCAATATCTAACTTTATCTGGGGAGGAAAAAAACCGAGAGTTAATAAACTAAATATGAAAAGACCTACCTTGGCAGGTGGCTTAGCAGTACCCTGCCTGTTATCATATTACAAAGCGGCTCAATTAAGTCAAATTATACAATGGCATTCAGACCCTAAATTGAAAAGATGGGTGGAATTGGAAAGTTCTGCTTGCTCTCCATTAGAGCTTAGCAACCTGATTTGGCTACCTAAAAAAGCGAGGAAAACCGCTGCCCTACCGCTCACCTCATTGACCAACTCCATATCGGTTTGGGAAGCAACAAACATAAAAAACTCACTCACATCAGGACGTTCTCTGATGTCCCCCATTTGGAATAACCCATGTTTTGCACCTGGCCTAATTGGTACAAATAGTTCAATCTGGAAACTAAAAGGATACAATAGAATCAAGGATATGGAAGGATATAATCTGAAAATTAAAACATTCGACCATATCAGATTAGAAAAAGATTTGCCCCACTCAGAATTCTATAAATACCTCCAGATTAGAGCATTCTATAACAAATTTGCCCCGTACCCTCCCCTGACGAAATTCGAAAAGCTCTGCCGGGCAGAAACCGACACTAAGGGACTTATATCTACGATCTATGGAGAGGTAGTCGAATCTGCTAGATCTAAACAGCAAACACCTTCATTCCAGAACCAATGGGAGATAGATTTAGGGGAATCCCTAGATGATGAGGATTGGGACTCCATATTTCTAGTCACCGCCAAAAGTTCCATATGCACCACACTGAAGGAGAACGCATATAAAGTTCTTATGAGATGGTACCTCACCCCACTAAAATTATCGAAATACATACCAGGGTCCTCCCCATTGTGCCCCAAACAATGTGGAGGAACAGCTGATCTGTTACATATGCTGTGGTCTTGCCCGTTGATAACCCAAATCTGGGAAAAAATTAGAAATTGGATTCAGAAGATTTTTGACCTCTCTATTCCCCCTGACCCTTGGCTGTTTCTATTAAACAGACCTTTAAAGGATCTATCAAAGTCACATAACAAATTAATTGCTCATTTTGCAATAGCCACACGGTGTGAGATTGCAGCACTATGGAAACGCCCCGATATTCCAATTATCCCAAAGATTCGGAATCGTATTTGGTTTATCTGCCAGATGGAAAAATTAACAAGTTTAGTTAATGATACTGGCGATAACTTCCTAAAAGTCTGGACCCCTTGGTTAGCACAGACAGACATCCCTGGGGTAGAGCGTGACACAATTTGGCTTTAATAGTAAGAAATGCGTTCTCCTACAGGAGAGTAAAATAACTACCCCCACACACACAATGGGATCAACTACTTAAAGCTGAATAAAGCCCTAGTTATAGCCTTACAACTCATGGGCCATCTACGCTTCAAGAAAAACTAGCCTTGTTATATCCTTCCCTACCAACCACCTTTACCTCCTCCCCTTTCCCTTCTACCCCCCCCCCAACCCTTCCCTCCCTTTTTTTTTTTTTTTTCAAAATTATTATTTATTATTTGTTCACCTGCACTCGCACGACCGAGTAGGGCTCGAAAAGTTGTGCGATTCTCATATATGTGATCCAAAGCCCACATTACATGTGCTATTTTATATTGTGCATGCATATAATGTTCACTCTGTATACCATACATTTGTTCACAATAAAATACAAGTTATAAAAAAAAAAAGCATCAGAGACTCAGGGGGTTATGCACTAAGCAGTGATAAGTGCTTTTAAGTGAGATAAAAAGCCATTATAGCGTGATACTGCCTTCTGTGAGACTCACAAAGCAGTGATAAGTCTTTTAAGTGAGATAAATGCCTTTATAGCGCAATACTGCCTTCTGTGAGATTCACAAAGCAGTGATAAGTGCTTTTAAGTAGCCATTATAGCAGGTTACTGCACTGTTATCACTGCTTTGTGAATCTCACAGCAGGCAGTATCACGCTATAAAGGCAGTTATCTCACTTAAAAGCACTTATCACTGCTTTGTGCATAGCACCCAGAAAACCCACTTATCACTGCTTAGTGCATAACCCCCTCAGTGAGAGCAGTGTCATTAAGGATCAATCCTGATACTACTTAACTTAAAATACCTGGGGGGGTTGTTCCCCTGTGGCAGTTGTATTTAAAGCCATACTGTTATGAGTATACATATTCACTCACCCCCCCGGACAGACAAGATTTATAACATCACACAGTATCTTAATTGCAGCTCTGATTTTGTAGTGTACACCTTGAATTCCCCGTGACATTCCCCTGGGGGAAACAACTCGACCGCTCACTAGGCGCATTAGTGAGCATAGAAGTGTGATCAAGACGAAGAATGAGAAACCTCCAGACGCTGGACATTTTACTGAGCTCAGACATTGTTAATCAGCTCAGATTTTAGGCCATTGATCATGTTAAGGTGCCAACGAGGGGTGGTGATAGGGGTCAGGTTACTTAAGCAGTGGGAGCTTAAATGGATTTATGTACCTGATGCCATGACCCTAAAGTTATGAACAGAAGGGACCTAACCTGTCATTTGTGATCTTTTTCCATATTTAGAAACCATCTGGTCTGTTCCTATGTGAGGAGATAGTGTGGGGGTACCAGTTTTAGAGTGGTCAGGCATTATCTACAGGGTATGTGTCTATATCTCTTCCTTTACATATCGGTCTGTGGATAGTGTGTTTTTGATCTTATTGTTTTCCATATTCTTCTGTATATTACACATTCTTATTATCCCTTTATGTGGTTTTTATTCTCATACTGGTTGGCCATTCTATTTACGGATGTATTGTACCCTATGGCGTGTTTCACATCGCTGATGAGAAGCTCCCGGCATTAAGTCTTTTTGAAACTTTGTACCGTCTGCAATCAAATGGGAAACACTGACATTGAGGCCTCAAAAAATCATGGGAGGATCATTTAATATTGTTTTACAGTCAATGCGACATTGCACGCTACTGCATTGTTGTTATTTAGGAGTTACTACAATAACCGGGTGTTGTGGAATCACTGACATCATGCGTGTTGGCGTCATATTTGCAAAATTGTTCAAAAGTTCACCAATTTTGTGACTTTGCAAAAATGAAAGTGTATAAAAGTGAAAGTGACCTGAATTTAGGGTAATGTGACCGGCATGTTGACTTTTACTGCTTGTTTGGGTGAAATTTGTAGTATTCGCAACAATTTAGCAAATCTCTAGCTGCAAATATTTCTTTAAGTTGAAAAAAAAAAAAAAGAAAGAATCGTGAGTAAACATTTGTATATGTTTTACACAAATGCTTCTGACTTCACGCACATTTCTTAAATTTAAAAAAACATGGGAAGCGCTTACAACAATCAAAGCAGTATTACAAGTACAAGTACAAATAGTGCGTTGTAACCAATTTCCACTAGGAAATAAAGACATAATGTAATCACGCATGTCTTACTTAGACCGCGCTTATAGTGCCGGCGACGTCGCCCGAAAACAAATGCATTGTCGCCGGTGCAAGTGCTTATAGTAAGCGCGACGGCAACAAAGCGATGTGGCAAAGCGATTTTTCGTAGCCGTAAATATTTGATTTTTCAGGGGCTGTTGCCTCATGTGACAGCCCCTGAACCAATCAGGAGCCTGGTCGCCGCCGCCGCCGCCGCAAAGCGAAATACAACTTTCGCTTGCAGCGACGGGTGACGACACGCGTCGCCGTCACTATAAGCGCGGCCTTAGGCTGCGCTTATGGCGACAGCCCTGCGACGTCGCGTTAAATTAATTGCCGCCGTCGCGTCCACTTGATCGCGATCGCTGGAAGTCATCTCAATTTGATTTTTCCAGCGACCGCAGCCTGACGTGGCCGTCGCCGGCACTATAAGTGTAGCCTTACATAGCTTTAATGAGAGGAAAGTGCATTCATTTTGACATAAGTCTGAAGCCTACAACCTCAGCTGGCGCTGAGCTTGCTCATGCTTGGAGAGCTCTGCAAGCATGAGCGCGGGTTGTCCTTTAAAATTTCGCAAGCGCTCGCGGGGGGGGGGGATGGACGATGCAGGGGAAGCTGAGTGCGCTAGAGAGTATAACAATTTTATTTAGCTAAGCGCAGAACGCCGGTGAGCGTGTGTGCACGCGCATATGCGCGCGCGCATCGCGTGAGCATGGACTTACATATATATATATATTTATATGCAAGTCACCTCGCCAAGCGCCGCCCGCTCAGCGAGCTCAGCGCTAGTGGGGACGCAGCCTTAGAAAATCTAGAAATAGCTAAAGCATGAAACGGAGATCATGGAAAGGGGGTTACACCAGCAAAATGATATTAACAACTGACCAACGACACTGCGACGTTAAAGTGCTTTATTTACATGGATGGATATGGGGAGCGCAGGACCATGAAAAACATAAAATATGCATATAGTGCAATATTGCAATAATCCAAAAACTCTTGGAAGAGCAGTAATATTTATGGAAGTGGCCAGGACCACTACTCACATGGCCCAGATAATGTGCAGACACCAGGCGACACGCCGTCCATGCTGCTATTTCGCTCCGATCCAGGCCGCTGATGTTATTTTATATGTAAGTACAGCGTGCTGCACATTACTTTTATGCAAATACATATTTTTTTTACACATATATTCTCTCTGTTTACTGCAATACATGCGAGGGAAGGCACCACATCCAAAGAAGGGATCACTGTTCCGGTTCTACTAATGGGTAGATACTCCCCACAGTAAACGCCAGTTCCAAGGCATCCAGCGACTGAAATAGAAGAGGACCGTTCATTTAAAGAAACCTTTGTGTCTGCACATTATCTGGGCCATGTGAGCAGTGGCACTGACCACTTACATAAATATTACTGATCTTCAAGACTTTTTTGAATATTGCCTTATATGCATATTTGGTCTTTTTCATGATCTTGCGTGTGACTTTAGGGGGGGTAACCAGGCTCCAAATAAAGGTTTAAGCCCGTTTGGTTACCCCTGATCCGTAATAAGGGTTCAAGAAGAGTCAGCTCTTGGACCCAGTGTTGTATATGCATAACCTGTAATTGTGCGGTAATAAAGTATTTTATGTGTTTTTACCTTTCCAGGAGTGCCAGCAAGCAGAGATTGCTGTGGTATGAGTTTCAAGGGGGGGGGGGGAGTGCAGAGAAAGTGTTGTCAGAATGTTTCTTATCTAGTCAGGGTCCAGAGTTGCTGGTACCCCAAAAATTTACCCAGAAATCATGCGTGATTCCTGGCTTCATATAGACACATTGCCCCGGCAAGATCCCGCCTTGAAAATGCTTGCACGACTCACCACAGGAGTTCCCTGCTTCAGCACAGACCAGAAAGGTAAAAAGGGCATAGTGATGTGAGGTGTCCCTGAACCAGTCCAGGGATCCCTAGGTTAATGGGGATACCCAGTTTATGCCCCGGTCACCCAGAACCTAGATAGGGGTTCATGGGTTGGTTCCCTGCTTGTGCACAGTAAAATGAGGCACAGGGATGAAAAGTGTTCCTGTAGCTGCGGGGATCCCTAGATAACATAGGGGTACTCCAGTTAGTGCCAGGGTGTCCCAGAACTGGTGTTGGGTTTGTGGGTTATGGAAGTCCCTTGTAAAGTATAGAAAAACCTGACCTGTTTAGGGGTGTTTGGGGTTCATTGGGGACATTGGGGCGAAAATGTATTACGTTTGTTTGCAGGATTTCGGGGGGCCCAGCTACTGGTGGTTCCCTGATTCTACCCGGCGTGCAGGCACTATTTGTGGGTTCGCGGGGTGAATTACATTGGGGCTGCCTCGTGTCTCCTAGACTCCTGATTTTCGAGCCCAGATATCCCCAGCTAATCTCTCACACGTATATAAGGGTCCCCTAGGTTCATACTTTATTAAAGTATTGGTTCAGAGGGTGTTATACTGTATGTATAAAAATCCATGCAGTCAGCCTAAAGCATTTGCATAGGAGACCTGATGTCTGCCTAGCCCATTTGGCCTCAAAGGGAATACAGGATATGGAGGTGTCAAGACCATTTGGGCAGGAGGGAAGGACTCAAAGCATCCATGTCCTGAGATTAATGGACGCTATTTGCATGTTCATCTGTCCCACTAGACTGGCAGGAGCCGTCACCGTAGGTGGCATTAAGGAAATCAGGGTCAAAGGTGCCAAATGGCACATGCCCCTTGGTTCATTCAGATTTCCTTGTTGTTTCTACCACTTTGTCTCAGATTGGTTGCTGAGAATATTCCCACGCTTTCTGATAGGGGATAGTATTCTGTGAATGAAACTCAAGAGGTGTTATAAACCCCTACGCAAATCAGATTTTTAGTTCTCTAATGTTTAAAGATTCTCCAGATTCTAAGTTTCCAGCAAGAAGGAGATGCTTCAGCTAAAGCTGCCTCTAATTTTCTATCCTGTTTTTGCAACTAGCATCAGGGGAAAATCCTTAATTAAGAATTCCCTGCACCTAGGAAAGCAAGATTGTTATCCCAGTTCCCAAGTAAGTGTGTTTTTTTGCCTTTATTTTGTGTATTATTGTGTGTATGCCTATTGTAAGGGAATAAACGTCAATTTATTTTTTTATCTTGTTTTGCTCAATGTATGATCTGGATAAAAAGGTATAAATGGCCTGGTCTCCTGTGACACTGCGCTCCCCTTATCCATCTATCAGCATTTCCTAAGGATCGAACAAGGATCCTCATCTGTCGAGCAGCGTATCATAAATTAATTAATTATATATTCCACTGATTTGGATATCACTACATTTATTTATTCACTATCTTTCACTTCAATGTTTGATATTATATCACAAGAGAGCGCCTCTTTTTTTCTTCTTTTTGCTTTATTTACATTGCAATAACATGGTGGAACACATTATCGTTAGTCTGAACGATTAGTCTGAAGTGTGTCAACTGATACATGAGCTGATACACTTGTCTAATGTCTTCCCGCAGGGCCGCCAACAGAAATTGTTGGGCCCAGGAGAAATATAAGAAGCAGGACCCCCCCATGGCAAACAAGGAGTGTAGAAGGTACGGGCATGGGGAAGAGGTGGGAGTGGGTAAAAGGAGGTATGGGGGAGATGGGTATAAGGAGGGTAATGGGCTTGGGGTGAAGGGGTATAAGGAGGTTATGGGCCTGGGGGGAGGGGTATAAGGACGAAATGGGCCTGGGTGGGAATATAGGAAGATAATGGGGGGCTGGGGGCTTACTACACTGAGGCGCTACGTGGGCTTACCTGTAGCCCACGGATGGGCCCCATGGAGCCACACGGAAGGGAGTCCTGGGACGGAGGTAGGTGAGTGGTAGGGCCATGAAGGCCCACAAAAGGGACGCCCTGGCTAGATGGGCAACGACCGATGATAGAGAGGGGAGGGCTCTACAGACCTGTGAATAGGCCCGCCAGTGCCCTGCAGAAGGGTGGCCCGCCAGAGTTCTGCATATGTGGGGGGCCAAGGACCTAAAGAGATGGTGGGCAGAAGAGCGGAGTGGTGAGCCATAAACATTATGGTCACCGGCAGGGGGTGGGGCCCCTTGACTGACCAGTTTTGGGACAGCAGTAACGGCTGCCGCCCCTGTCACCGGCGCTGTATTCCCATATTAGCTGAACCATACATGATAGCAAAGAACACCATTTACAGAGCAAGAAGATACGGTAGGAGCATTCTGGATGAAGAGTTCTCATTTACGATCACCCTCTTCCCCAATCTGGGATTAATTGATATTGTTAAACTGTAATCAGAATGGGAATAGTTTAACATAATGATGCTATCTGAGTCTGTGCAGGTGTATGAGAGAATAATGCACTTTTAAAGGAGCAATCCAAGCAATATCCTACATGCGTGTTTAAAAAAAAAAAAAAAAATCACTGCTGTCGCATTTAAATAATAATCCCCTCAGAACAGGGCATTACTGGCCAATAATGCCCTGGCTGGAAGAGTTGAAGGCCCGAGGCGAAGCTGCGACTGCTACGTTCAATTATCAGAACTTGGCCACGAGAAGCTGGAGTTAGAAAATATTTCACCTCGGATTTCTGAAGCTGGCGTCTTTGCTATTTCTTTCAGAGCATCTTTTGGTCGTTTCAAATTTGCCGCTGCTGTTCTGGTGCTTAGAATCTCAAGTACGGATTGGCTGAAGGTTTCTTATAGTATTTCAGAGTTCATTCATGAAATACTACAGCCAATCCGAGTGTGGGAAATTTCCTACCAGCCAATCCGAGCGTTGCCAGGCTCCTGAAGCCGGGCAAGCAGTTTCTTCTAAATCAGCCACGGGCATGCGCAAGATGGCCATCTTGGCCACTTGGTATTCAGAAGCACATCCGGGCTAGGCGCCTCCACGGCTGTGAAGGCAAATGGTAGTCCGAAGGACTTTCATTCATCCCAGCACGTGGATACTTCACCTAGCCATCCTGCCTAAATGGTCTTCTCACCTGTGGTATCCTCTGAGGCTTTCATGTGCGATGTCTGGGTAGACGCAGTGCCACCAAGCTTGGTAGCCAAATGGTCCCTCAGAACATTGGACCGGAAAGTCCCAGCTCATTTTACTGTGCATAAGCATATATGTTTTAAAACACACTGTTTAATAAAAAATATACACTTTAAACTATTATAAGCCTGCTGGTATGGGGAATAGAATAAAAAGCTGCACTTTATTTCTTACTAGCCATATTCCCCATACACTATAAGAATGATTCCCAGGTACATTTTTGGGGTATACAGCAACTCTGGAACCCGACTAGCTAGGCACATTCTGACAAGACTTTCTTCCGCAAAAAAACCCTTGAAACTCATAGTCTAGCAATCTCTGCTTGCTGGCACTCCTGGAAAGGTACAAATACAAATTCTTTATTGACGCATAATTTCATACAATGCAGATACAATCACTGGGTTCAAGAGCTGACACTACTGAACCCCAATACATGGATCAGAGGTAACAAAAAGGCTTAAACCTTTATTGTGAGCCTGATTACCCCCTCACCGTCAAACACACACTGCAGCTCTACACACACACACACACACACACACACACACACACACACACACACACACACACACACACACACACACACACACACACACACACACACACACACACACACACACACACACACACACACACACACACACACACACAATGCAGCTCTACACTCACTCACACACACACTTCAGGTTTACACACACACAATTCAGCTCTACACCCCCTCCCTCCCCACACACACTCTGTAGCTACACCCAAACTCTGCTGCTACACACACAACACAAGAGCACCACACACACACACACACACACACACACGCACACTCTGTAGCTACACCCAAACGCCGGGCATTATTGAAATCCCTGCTCTCTGATTGGTTAAAATTCCGGGCATTTTCCATTCAGTAATGGCCCGGAATTTTTGGCACCTTGCCAAGTTTTTATTTCCAGCCAATCATCTTTCCCTCCTCAGAGCAGCTCTCAGACAAGGCAGGGGGTTTGTCAGGAGGCAGCAGTCAGGCAGTGACTCCTCCCCCTCCGCGCAGGACACAGTGAGGAAGGAGAGTGTATTTGTAGCTGCAAAGTATGTGTCTGTCTACAGAGTTTTTGTTTGTAGCTGCAGAGTTTGTCTGTCTAGTGTGTGTGTGTGTGTGTGTGTGTGTGTGTGTGTGTGTGTATATGTAGCCATGCATGTAAAATGGTCTGCAGTTGTCTCCCCTGCTGGCAGTAAACCTGGTAAGTTACAGGGATGCCAGCAGTAATCATGGAGGTTTGCCCTCACACCCTGGTGAGGTGCCCTATTTATGGGTGGGAGTGGCTACATGCTCTGAGTCCACAGTTAGTGACATCAGAGCTGTGACAGTTCCTGAAGTATATAAGGCACAGCACTGCCCAAAGTTAGGTTGTTGCTGAGTTGTTGGAGTGCGTTGGGAAGGAAGGATCCACTAGTGCAGTTACTAGTGGTCCATTTCTACATCAGACTTTATAAGAGCCACACTGTGTCCAGGGACCTGGCACAGGGGTGATCTCCCTACGGGGAGAGGGGTTCCCACTCCATTGGGAGGGCGTACCTATCAAAAGGACAGCAAATCAATATGTGCGGCTGAGACAGCTGCCTGTGAAGGGCAGCTTGCCCAAACGAGATCAATAAAGATGCCCTATTCAAAGATACCCCCACTGTGTGAGTGTGAAGTTACTCTCCAGTGGACGGCACCATCAAGAAGGAGTTCTTCATCAGGACCATCTCCCTGCAGACGCATAGATCCTAATGAGGTGGAGGCGCTGCACGTGATATAGGTAGGACTCGCACACACTACCTCAGCTGCCTGTCTGGATTGACAATCCCCAAATACCATCATGCGGGAGACTCAGGTGTCCTGTTGCCTACAGGTGCACCACCAGACACGACCATATAATGGGGGCTGGTTAGACCACACGGGCCAATATGAGATTGGGTGGGTCAGACGCAAGGGAATACCCGTTACATATAGCAGAAGAGTTTTTGTGTGTGTGTGTGTGTGTGTGTGTGTGTGTGTGTGTGTAGCTGCAGTGTGTTGTGTGTAGAGCTGTAATGTAGTGTGTGTGAATATAGCTGCATTGTGTTACAGTATGTGTGTAGAGCCGCAGTGTATATAGCTGCAGTGTGTGTGTATATAAAGTTTCAGAGGGGGGAGAGCTGCAGTGTGTGTGTGTATAGCTGCAGTGTGTATGTGTGTGTGTGTTTCTGTGTGTGAGGTTTAATTGCCTCCCCCCACCCCCCTCATCTACATCAGTGGTTTCCAACTTTTTTTTGGCTAAGGAACCCTATCATTATATTGTGACATTTTGAGGAACCCCAACCCACGCTAATGGTGCGTCTGAGATCAGATGCATTGTAAGGAACCCCAACCCTCTCTAATAGCGCGTCTGAGATCAGATGCATTGTAAGGAACCCCAACCCTCTCGAATAGAGCGTCGGAGATCAGATGCATTTTAAAGAACCCCAACCCTCTCTAATAGTGTTCCTGGGATCAGATGCATTGTAAGGAACCCTAACCCTCTCTAATAGCGTGTCAGAGATTTTGATGCATTGTAAGGAACCCCAACCCTAGCGTGTCTGAGATCAGATGCATTGTAAGGAACCCCAACTCTCTCTAATAGCGCATCTGAGATCCGATGTATTGTAAGGAACCCCAACTCTCTCTAATAGCGTGTCTGAGATCAGATGCATTGTAAGGAACCCCAACCCTCTCTAATAGCGCGTCTGAGATCAGATGCATTGTAAGGAATCCCAACCCTCTCTAATAGCGCCCGAGATCAGATGCATTGTAAATTATTCTGTATTTGGTACAATTTTCAAAGGACCTAAAAATTGCAGGGAACCCTTTAGGACTGCCTGGGGAACCTAAGGGCTCCTAGGAACCCCAGTTGAAAAACACTGATCTACATCATATGAGTTACTGAGCTGCGTTCGTTCAACTGACTTTTCACATATTTGAAGCATCCAAACGAGTTACACATAAATCAGGAAGGGTGTGCAAGATCACTGTCACTTTGTAGTAGAAAAATACCGTGCCAGAATTTTTATTAATAAAATACCACATTTCTCTTAACAGGATACTCTTTTCTTTGATGAATAGAGTATGTTTTTCTTTGCACCCATATTGAATCTGGGAGACTTTGATAAATCACGTGCTCCGTGGTGTAGAAATGACACACATTACATTTATTGAGTGAACATATTTAATAGAGAGGTTGCACAGTATATACAGTAAGTAGATTCAGATTCACAACCTGAGTGAATGTACATAAATCACATTATCTACCTTTTGTACATGCAGAGGCATAACCCGTCCAAAGCACATTGAAACTAGAACGCTGACGCACTGCCCACAGCATACTGACACACAGCATACTGACACACAGCACACTGACACACAGCGACAGTACACTGACAGACACTGACTTACACTCACTGACAAACTGTATATTTACACACACAGCACACACAATAACTCCCCCTGACGTCATGGAGAGGGGGGGGGGGGCGGCCAGATTCATGCAGGTCTCCGCCTCACCCCCGCCCCAAGTCTCTGCCCCCCCCTCACTGACCGGGGCAGGGCTAACACTCCTGTCAGTCAGCACTGCAGCCCTGTTCCTCCCCCCTCATTGACCGGCGCTAGTGAAGCAGGATCAGGCGTTGTAACCGGCTGCAGCACTGAGAGGTTAATCAACACAGGGCCGCAACACCGGCATCAGGGGGGATTTCTGCGCCGCTGTACCCGGGGCAGCTGTGCCACTTGACCCTCCCCCCCCTCTAGTTCCGCCACTGAATACATAACACGGTTTTATACGTAAATCCAGCGAAAACATAAAAAATATATATATGATTAAACTTTTCTCTAGCTCTGGGTCATCATAATTGTTGAGTGGTCAGGGCTGCTAATGGGAGGACAGCAGACTGTGTCAGGCCACCCACCTCCCAGCCCCCGCTGCTCGAACGCCCAGTTCCCCCCTGTGAGGATTTGCCATCCTCACCCCAACGGGCCTTCCGTGATAGACACAGGATGCGCTGTCTCGTGGTCCCAGTACGTGCGCGCGCTCGGCCTTGCGCGGCCTGATCCCCGTCTGAGGATTGTGACGCCGCCCCTCGCTCTGACGCATGACGGGTGCGTTCGGCCAGCCTCCCTGCTGATGTGCGGTATAAGCCCCGCCCCCACCCTGGTGTTGGACAGGACCGGCGTGGGGGTGACGCCTGCTCTCGGCTCCGCCCCCGGACCTCCATGATGTGCGCGGGTCGGCGCGCGATTGGTCCCGCCCTCTCTTTCTCTAAAGACACTCAGTATCGGCATGGGACTGATGCGCGCTCCATGCTCCGCCCCCTGACCTCCATGACGCGCGCGGGTCGGCGCGCGAGCAATTCCGCACCCATCCCCGATTAGGCTGTGTCATAGGGCACACCTGTGTGCACCAGCAGCCTATCGGTGCTTACTTCCTGGTTCTGCCCTGGCTGGCTATTGGAGGCTCCTCCTATATATACCTTCAGTCTGCTCTCTAGTCTTGCTGAGCATAGTCTAGTGTGACGCCGTGCCTTGCTACATTCTAGCTCCATATCTTGCCTTGCCTTGCAGATTAACCTTGCTGTTTTTTTGTGCCACTTTTCTCCCTGAGAAGAATTCCCTTAAAAAAAAAAAGTCTTCCATGCTGTACCTGTTATTGCCATTTCAGACTTTCAGACATTCATTCCCTGGACAAGGCTTGTCTCTCCCTGCCTTTCTGGGTGGGCCACTGCAGATTTTCAGACTTGCATTTCTAAAAACAGACTTGCTTTTGATTTCTTTGCTTGGGTCTCCCTGGAGCAGTGCACACCAGCAGAAAACATGCTACAGAGCCAACTGCAAGAACTGCGTGCAAGTCTGCAGGACGCCAAGGAGAAACAGGTGAATGCTGAGGAGAAGGAGCGAGTTCTGCAGGAAGAAAGTATCCAGACGGCTAACAAAGTAAAAATGCTGCAGGAGCATTTGAATACAGTGTGTCCCCAGAGAGCAGCATGAGGAGCTGAAGGCCACACTAATCATAACCAGAGCCTTGCTGGATGAGGAGCTTAGAGGCCAGGTAACTCTGTATGAGAGAGAGCAAGAGGTGGTCCAAAAGCTGAAACAAGAGCTAGAAAAGCAGAGACACTGCTCCATCCCCAACAGTCAGTACACACAGGAGAAAGAAACCTGGAAAAGGCAAGCTGCTGGTACCCTAGCGAAGGAATTGGCAGAGCTCCAAAACGTAATGAAGATGCATAGAAGCAAGCTCAGAGCGAGCACAGTGAAGAGATGAAGGCCCTGAGAGGAGAATTGCAGGATGCACTCAAACAGGGTTCTCTCGCTGAGGAGTGGAACTTGCAGCAAAGCCTAGAAGTAGAAGAGCTAAAGCTGGCAGCTGAACACACAATCCAGCAACTCACAGCACTGCAGGCGCAGATCGCTGAGCTCAAGATACAGCTCACCAAAAAAGGAATAGCGAGAGGAGGTGTCTGTCCGTCAAGTGGCCAGCCTGACACTGCGCTGAGGTCAAAATGGCCAATGCCTGCGAATTGTTGGAACATACAGACCGTGAGAAGGCCTGGCTGCAGCTGGAGTTGGACAAGCTCCGGGAGGAGTACTGGCAGCTGCAGGTCAGAAATAAAGAAAAGGAAACAGATTTAAGCCTTGATCTGAGTCAGCTGGGAGATGTGGAATCGCGACTCAACTCCAAAAAAGCTGAACTGGCAACTGCATTGAGTGGGAAAAGAAATGCAGAAGGACAGCTTCAAGAGCTGAAAACTCAAATAGCTGGTTTTAAATGCTCATGAAGTGATACCACGAAACAGCAGGAGACTGGGACAGTAGAAACAGATTCTGGACATCAGACAGAATTCAAAAGCAAGCTGGCAGAGGTTTTGCAAGACCTGAGCAAGGGTTACAAGGAAGAGACATTTAGTACTAAACTGAAGTCTGAAAATATGAAGTTGGAGAAAGATTCCAAAACTAAAAGAGATATGTTGGTCACAAGGAGTGACCACGGAGAGTGAGCTCAGTGTCCCTACTGACTCATGTGGAAGGCCTGTTGCGTTCGTTCCTGATTTCCATGCCCCTTCGATTGAGTTGAGCGTGCCCATCGGGAAGTTCCTGATTCCAGGACTAAAAGAGATGTCTTGGTCACAAGGGGAGACCACAGAGGGTGGAATCGATGCCCCCACTGACTTGTGTGGAGAGCCTGGTGCACCTGTTCCTGGTGCCCGTGTTCCTGATGTCCATGCCCCTGCATTTAAGTTGGATGCAACCGTCTGACGGTTCCTTGCAGTGCCCGATGTGCCGGTTGCTGGTTCCTGTGCCGTTGGGGGGGGGGCAAGTGTTTTGCCCGTCGACACACCACCAGAGGTGGGTCACCCTGAGTCCGCCTTTCATCATGGCCTCTGGGAAGAGCCTGGAGGATCATACAGAGAACGCTCTAGAGAGGGGGGAGTAATCTCAGGGTCTCATAGACATCCTGCTCCTTGCCATAGTTCCTTTCTCTGTCCACTGGCTGTGCTGCTGGTTTCTGTTTGCTCAGGGGTTCCTCTGTCTGTCTGTCTCCTCTTGTTGCTCCTGTTCTCTGCCTTATAGTTCATGTTTCCTGTTCCTCCATTGCCTTTGTTTTGTATGTCCAGACTCCCTCTGCCCTGATATGTTTCTGCTTGTTCCTGTTTTGAGTCCTGTTCATATTAAAGGCCCTTGCTATTGAACTAGATTGCCCCAGTCTGTTTCCTGCTAGCAAGTCCTAGTCCTGTTCCTGCTCCCTAGTCACAGTTCCTGCTCCTGCCTTCCTGTTGCCGACCCTGCCCGTGACCATGACGATCCTGCCACCGACCTCTGCTTGTGACCTCAACCACGCTATCTGCCACCTGCCTCTGACCCCTGTTTGTGGCCCCAACAATCCTTGCCTGCTCCCCACTATTCCGGCCACCGAGGTCCTACCCGCTCCAGGAGTCTCCCCTTGACACTTATGTAGAGGGAGAAAGGGGGTGGCCCGGGATTAAAGGGGTTACACCCCATTTGGCCATCCCCTGACCTCACCAGGGAGACAAGGGGTTAACTGGGCTGAGGTCCAGAAATGTGATTTAACCCTTATGACATGTAAATGTGTATTCCCCTGTTCCCATGTTTAGTGTAACATCTGGTTTAATCAGTGTCTGCATCACACACACACTAGGATCCATCCGGGAGCACAAGGGTTAATAGTTGTTTAGTGATTATAGCCCTTTGTGTAATTTTCCCACCTTTTCAGGCACCATTTTGCAGGGTCCCATAAGCCGCCATTGAGGTTCCATGTGTTTCAATGGCGAATCTTGCTGTTGGGTCCTGTTTCCTGAGAAGACCAGCAGATGGCGTCCGAGAGGAGGAGCGGCGGTTTCCCACTGTAAGTCAATGGGCCCATTGACTTCAATGGAAATCCCTCGAAGGAGCTTTCCAGGAACGAGTTGGCTGCCGTCCAAACCGCAAAGCGGATACATTTTCAATAGGAGAGCTTTGATCACTTAACAAGTCAAGTTCAACGACAAGTGGCGTGGGAATAAACAGTTCTAGAGCACCTAGAAATAAAATTCTTTCTGCCCCTAGTTCCTAGACCTCCCACTCGACCACAACCGGGTCCCCATATCCTGGACCCCCGATAAGGGTCGAACCGAGAAGAGCGGGTCGCGCCATAGGTTTCAATGGCGGCGACAGAAACGGCTCAGGAAAACGGCTAAGTGTCAAAAGCTGAAATTTGGGAATCCATAGCTCCGGTTCCGGAGGGTCCAGAGGATCAGGGTTTGGGGTATCTGTAGTCACTGCTCCGGCATCGCTGCAGAACCATCCTTGACTCTCTTGGACCAATCCGACGCAGTATGGACCCCCTTGAAAGTTCGGGACTTTTCCCATAGACTCCAATGGCAGCCAATCTCCATTGACCGGCTACGGCCGAATACCCCCATTGACTTCAACGGCGGCGTCGCCCCGTTGAAAGTCTATGGCGGCGGATTCCCATAGCCGCCAACGGCGGCGGTTTGCCATTGAAAGTCTATGGCGGCGGAGCCCGTTGTTTTCAATGGGGATTTAGTGAAAAAACGTGATTTAATTTACAGCGGAGATTTTTGTATTAAAATGTGAAACGGTTTTAAGTGTATTTGTGTATCTCCGGTTCCGAAGGTCGTAGCAAGTCTCAAATTGGACCATAGGGTGTCCCAGTTCCGGCATTGAGAACTGGGAAGTTTGGACCTGCTGGACCCAACGGAACCGGATATTTTAATATGTTTATGTTTTATCTTTCATACTGTGTTCCAAGGTATGGGTAAAACCCAGAGGAAATTCCTTTGCATACCAGGTAGCATATGGCCAGAAAGGCGACCCAATGTCTAGGACTTGAGTATGGTTCAAAGGATTTTGTCACCTCCACTGTTTGCATGAGGGCGGAGATTACTCAAACCAGAGCAGTCTTCAAGTGTTCAATATCACACCTCACAACAAAGAATATCCTGCCAGGAATCCAATCTGGTAGACTAGCTGGCATTCCTGATGCAGATGAGGGGTTACAGAAATGAGACCCCAGAGCTCTACTGCGCATGTACCAGCTAGCAGGGGGCATGTATCAAAATGTGTTCCCACGTTAATGAGTGGCTAGAGTTAATTGAAGACCAATCACCTGTACTTAATGCTAAGGATAGGGCACAAAAGGTTTATAAACTGTTGTCCTCCCTTTATCCTTTGTCTTCTGATATCATCTGAATTGTTACCTGATTGCGAGAGAATTGCTATGCTTCATACTTCTCATCCCCCATCCCCAAAGTAAGCGTACTTCTTGTCTGTTACTGTATTATTTCGTGTGTTCACCTATCCAAAGGAATAAATATACTTTATTATATCTAAGCCTCGTTCAGTTCAAACCCAGTTATTTGTGTAAATTACACCCTGTGATAAGCTATCGTCACAACTTACTAACTATGTCAGTGGGCAACAGAGATGAGATTCCAAATCCAACTTTCATTCTCTTTGACCTCACCATAAATGTTGCTCTTGCTCCCAGTCTTTTCTTGGCCTCATCTTTAGACATTGTGTGTCCCCCCCCCTAATTCCATTTTCTGCTTCTTCTTCCATGGACAAATCTCTATAAGAGCTGGCAATATTGTCCATGTACTTCAAAAACAAAACAGGAGATGAAAAACAAGTCTCTCTTAAAGCTGCAGTTCAAGCAATATCCTACTTTTTATTTTATTTTATTGTTTTAAATAAATCAGTTCTGAACTATGAGAAAATACTTGTAGCATTAAAAAAAATAAATTAAAAAAAAAACTATTTTTAAAGATTTTTTTTAATGTATTCTAATGTAACAATCACTTTTGTTTCTATAGCAACCATTTACAAAGTCACATCCCCTTTCTCTTCTGAGAGTCTCTGGCACACCACTTTTGCCCTCTCTAGTAGTGCACCAATTGTATCTAGTGCCTGCCTGGTCACATGATCTTCCACACAGAACTTTGCATCTTGGGTAATCTTCTGCAGCCCTAACTGTAATGTAAAGAACCCCCAAGCCGAATCTTAAGTGATCGATTACTGGAGAACGGATCGATCGGCAACTTAGCTAATCACGTGCCTGTGTGTAGATTGTATTGATGCACATATTGAATGGAAAAAATATTAGAAGCTTTAAAGTCCTTGATAGGGGTAAAGAGCAGGGTTTGTTGTGGCTTCTATTTATAATTATAACCAGCTCTGTTGGATTCACAGGTGTATTTAGCTTGAGCAGTTTGAATTCTGCGTGGTAACTGAGTGACTGGGAAATAGAGCTTTGCAAATTATTATCTAAGCAAAAACGTACAACAAAGCCTCTTGCTTCCACCTTCAAAGCAGTGACTAGACCCATCAGGGGACATTTACCAAACCTTATCCTTATATACAAGACTTATAAATAAGGAGGATGAGAACGTACAATCTCTGCGCCCCTAGCCACTAAACGCACTGGTAATTTGCATGTTTGAGTGACAGATACAGTACTGACTGCACTTAAAGGTACTCTACACTCTATTTAGTCACAGTGAGGTTTGGAGGATATGTTGCAGTTTCACAGCCCGATACCATTTATGAGCAAGAAACAGCAGAATAAGTGCGGGCTCACCATATGTTTTATTGAAATATCATTAAATTAGATTATTTTTCTATTCCTTTTTTTTCTTCGAAATACAATTGTAGCCTTTTGACAAATCCTCAGCAGTTCCAAGATCTTTATTCGAATGCTTAATGTTGTCACAAGGAGATGTCTGTGATACTTTGTCCACCTGCAGTTTGCTGATTCCGGTTAATGCATGTTAATGTTATACAGGACTGTGGTGTGAATGGAATTTTGAAACAGAATAAGAAATTCTACAGCATAAAGTCGAGATTTTTTTCTTTAATAAATAGATTATGATTGAAGTATTTAAGTGCCAAGCCCTTTTACATAAGTACAACCAGCTCAACGTTTTATGGGGGACTACATCAACATTATTGACACAGTATCATTGCTGACGCACACAAGCAGAAAATAGATGCTGTAAGTGCATGATTACAATGCCTCCCCTCGCATCAATGTTCTGCCCTTTTATATAACCCCAAGTACTTTACACTATAATTGCAGAATTGCGTTTGCTATAAAGCGACATACCATTTATGAACATTTTATTTGTGAATCTTCTATAACTCTTTTGGAATGCCCAGACTGCTCCAAGTTTATGCGTTTAATATATAAACTACATATCATTTACAAAAATAGACAGTACCTTAAGATGTGTTTTTTTTACTGAAGCTAAAGTTGAAACGGATTTTCTTTAGTACACATGATAACGCGGCACTGATTGATATCCTATAGTGAGCCCTTTTTGTGGGTCGTGAAGATGACTACAACCACAAAGTTTTCCCTTTCTCCATCATAAATGATCAAGGGGTAGACCCTCAGAAGTCAGTAAACTCTGGGCTACTAACATGATGTTACCTAAATGGTTACCAGTAGTAATAATAGTTTCCCCGGGGTTTAACAGGTATGCACAAAGCTAGGTAATGTACATGCAAAAACAATGATCGTTAGTGATCTCATTAGCACAGGCTCAGTGCCATGTGAAGTTAGCACTGCCTGGCGTTGGCTTCAAATAACATGGTGTTAAGCCTATCTTACCCGAAGATGGCGTTACTTCCACGCAGACCCTGAACAGTTGTTTAAAGTTAAAAAAAAAGAGAAGACAGGATAGGAAAATAAACCCATAAATAACAATAGGATAGTGAAATCATATTAACTGTGTTCTTTTACTCATTCAGACCCCTGTAATAAAGACCTATTTCAGGATCTTGATATAAGTAATAAGGAGTAATACCACCTTTAGGTCTAACCAAACTAGCGTGACATTAAATCCCTGTGCTAACTAATGGAGCTCGTTAGGACAGAAAACAGTACCTATAGCGCATCGTTGCTTAGCTTTGAAGATCCCTGTTACCACTTAATGATATGTTAACTGAAGTTAACGTATAGTTAAGTTTGTAACGGACTACTTAGGATCTACCTCAAGTGTACAGTATGTCAAAAGTTAATTTATGTTGCTTGCCTTTTCACTATTTGCATAGTGAGCTGCTCATAAATGTAACTAATTAATACCAGACAGTAAATAGTTTAGTGACTAGTGCATCAAATCTACCAAGCTCTATTGCCGAGGTGGGTAATCCTGTCACCATTCGCCACTTGTGGCGAATTGGCAATCAAAGAGTGGGGAATTTTAGTTTCCCAGCGTGAGGTAGTGCGAGTCCCTCGGCAGCGGCGCGCCCGATGGCAGCGCTAGTACTGAGGGGATAGGCCACGGACGGTGGCCGGGAGGCGAGTGGAGGAGAGAGAACCAATGATAGAACGGCAGGTGGCGGAGCACACACCCCGGCGGTGACCGCGCCACAGACTCCTGTTCCGGTGCTGGCTGCCAGCTATGCAAGGTAAGAAGCTGGCTCAAGGTGATCATGATATTGGGGGGGAGGGGGGAGTGATGATGAGGAGGGGGTGAAATGACATGATGATGATGGTGAGGAGATGATGATGAGGGGGGAAATGGGATGATGATGATGAGGGTGGTGAGGAGATGGTGACGAGGGGGGGAAATGAGATAATATTATGATGATTGGGGAGGGTGAGGGGAAATTAGATGATGATGGGGGGAAATGAGATGATGATGATGAGAGTGGTCAGGGGAGATGATGATATGTTGGGGTTGAGATGATGATGAGGAGGAGGGGAATTAGATGATAATGATGATGCTGGTGAGGAGATGAGGGGGGTGAGAGGGAGGATGAGGGGGTTTTCAACAATCTTGGAAGGAGTGGGAGAGAAGCATTGAAATCAGTATAGCTTGCCCTGTATGACTGCTGGTATGTTATTTATAAATTAGCTGTCCTTTATGTCATTTATTTCTACATTTTACTCCACGTATGCACGAATTTGCACCATTTCATATTCGATTTCGTAAAAAAATGCTGGGAGGGCGGTCAATCCCCAAACCTCTCGCAGAATGTTTTACGAAATAGAATATGACATTTTCGAATGGGTAACATAATACCTCAATTTTTATATGGTGTGACTATTTTCACTTCACATTCACCACACCTGTGGCTACATTGAAAAATAGGTCGCCCAACCTGCTCTAGTAGATATGAACCCAAGATGGGTTAATAATTCAACGATAGAGGTACCCTCCTATAAAGCATGCAATTTGAATGAAGATCACTCCAAGAACACATGCATTGGTCAAAGATAAAATGAGCAGATTTGCTCTCAAATTGAAATTCCCTTAGGCTTCCCTGGAAGATTCAGTATTTTACACAGGCGTCCAGCAAAATATGTGAGTCAGCATCACAGTGAGTTGAATTGGCAGAACTTCAGGCAAAGTTATCACTTAAAGAGGCAATCCAAGCAGTTTAAAAAAAAATATATTTTATTTTTTTTAATTTTAATATATGCAGCCTTTAATTACCTTTATTGAAAACGAATTACCTAAGTTGCCGATTGATTAGTTCTGCTGTGATCGATCAGCAAAATCCTGCATCCCAAGATTCACTAAATGGCTGCCTTTCAGTTTCAAATTAATCCTTCAGTCAGTGTAACTCAGCAGCTACAATGTATTCTTATATTACTAGGGTAACATTTTCTACTATTACAGTTTGCAGCTCTAACTGATGGAAATATTGGCAACAAATGTTCACAAACAGGAAAGTGTTACAAATATCTTGCACTGTTGGGAAAGTGTGCTAAAGCCTGCTATTGAAATCAAAGGATTATCTGTATATTAAAACTAATTAAAAATGGCATTGAGTTGAATTGAAAAAAAAAGTAGTATTTTTTTTTTATTTCAAACGTTTTTATTGTTTTTTGTGGTATCACATCAAGACTTTGAAACAGGAAGAACAATGTATATAGATTTCATCCGAACAATAGAACTATCTTTTTTGATATTCAAATATATATTCTGGACCTAAGGTCTTAAGATATTTCAATAAAGCCAACATAAACTCCATCTTAACTTTAGAACATTTAAATACTTCTGGGCCTCCAATCGGGAGGCAGCTACCTTCAAAGTCTTTAAAGCTGCAGTTCAGGCAATATCCTGCATGTGTGTTTTTTTTTAATAAATCAGTTCTGTAGTAAGAAAAAATACTTTTAGCATTTTCTGTTTTAAAAACAACAACTTTGAAAGACCAATTTTCTTGTCTTCTATTTTAACAAGCATGCTTGTTCCTATAGCAACGATATACATTCCCATATTTAAAGATGTCGCCAAACTTAGCCGATCAATAGACGGAGAACGAATTGACCGGCAGCTACGCAGTTCTTTAGGTAATTAGAGATTGCACACATGAAACTATTGAAGTTAAAAAAAAAAAAAAAAAGACTGAACTGCAGCTTTAAGTGCTTTATTACTTGAAAGGTGTGAAAAAGAATAGAAGAAGAGAGAGGGGGAGGAGGGGGGGAGAATGGAGACAAGGGAAGTTAGAATGATGGAACTCCTCTCAGCCCTCCTAAGCCAGAAAACAGAACAGTATTATAAGGTATGGGACGCATGGCCTGAGAACTAGAAAAATAGAGCCTAGGAATCTATCTCAACCAAAGGTAAAACCTAATAGCGGAACCGACGCTGGGGAGATAAAGGGGAAGGTAGTATTATTTAATACTACAGAACGGATTTATTTAAAAAAACAAAAAAAAACGTAGGATATTGTTTGGATTGCTCCTTTAAAATATATCACACACACGATGAAGAACAGTCAGGCATTATTTAAGATGTTGCAGTTGTATTCACATTTTTCTAACAAACTGAATACTACAATTTGGGATTTTGCATACACTTCCCCAATATCTCAACTACTAGGTTCATGATATAATTTACACAGCTTGTACAGTGAAGCTTGTATATGTTCAGTAATAATTGGCCTAAAATAGTTGTACAAAGACTTTTGTTTAAATATTCATGTCGATTGCCAAGCTGGTTTTGATGTACAGTATAATAGGTTTGCTGCTTAAAGTGAGAACAGTCTACGTAGAGTATTACGGATCTTGAGATGTAGGTACAGATTCCCTGATGAAGTTAGCAGATGTTAACGAAACACGTTGGACTTGAGGCTACAATTCTGTGCACTTTATTTACTAGTTCCTCTTAGGGCCGTTCTATAGTGGCGGGGCGTGCTACGCCGTGCGCGCGCACAGCAGTTATAGATGGCTGAGGTCAGCCAGCCCTTCTATACAAGGGCCGCGCACGGCAGGGAGCGGGGAGCCGACAGACAGCAGGGAAGACGGTGGGGGAGAATGATTTACATACATACATACACACTCGTATGTGTGTATGTATGTATGTGTGGATGTGTGTGCGTGTGTGTGTGTGTGTGTGTGTGTGTGTGTGTGTCAATGAGTGCACAAATGAAAAAATTAAAAAAAATATTTATTAAACTTTTTTTTTTCTTTAAAAAATCTTATTTAGGACTTTCTTCACTCACACAACCCATGCTCTGCCTCGTGCAGTCGGCATTCTCTGGAAGCGCGGAGGTGCCACAAAGCGATCTACTTGGCGCGAGAAGCCAGGTGGAGCAGGACTGAGGAAATGACCTACAGGAGTTGGTGTCCCCCAAGGATTAAAGGATCCTGGATGTTCCAGCTGGCTGTGAACGCATGACCGGACGATCAGTGTGGGAGTTGCAGTGTGTGGTAACTTGTCCCTAACATGTTTCTAACATGTCTCTAACATGTCTCGCTCTTTTACTATAACCTTGATGTACGTGCATTACTTATCTGCTGATTGGAAACAGTCTCGTATGTTATAAAATATATTATGAGATTTTGCGCAGTTTTTCTTTTCTCCTGTGTACTAGTGTTTTAGTTTGCTGAGCCACTCTATACAAGCAGCAGCAGCAGCAGCAGCAGCAGCAGCAGCGTCTCAATCAGATTTACACACGTTTTCATTTTTATCCTATTGTTTTTCTATCTCACATTTGTGATTTATTACTATTATTACACAGATTAATAAGTATTTTATTTTACATGGTATCACATCACTTATTGATTATTTAATCACCTATCTTGTTCACGTAATATTATATAATTATATTTCACTATTTGGTGCGCTGTGTACTTTTTCACTTTTTGACACTGTAAAAGGGCGTATTCATTAAAGCAGCGGTAGCTGTTACAGAGCCGAATTTGCCATATCATTAAATGGATGTTACTCAACAACATTTACTGTCATCTCAAACTTTTTGGGGAGAAATCACACAATATGGTAGCACAATATATTGGTGACCTTGCAAGACCCCCTCATGTTCCCACCTTTCTCTCCTCTTCACGCAACATCTCTTTCCCCCTCACGTTCCCACCTTTGTCTCCCTTCACGCCCCCACTTCTCCCCCCTCACGTTCCCACCTCTCTCCCCCTCACGTCCCCACCTCTTTCTCTCCCCCTCACGTCCCCACCTCTCTCTCCCTCTCACACCCCCACCTCTCTCTCCCCCTCATGTCCCCACCTCTTTCTCCCCCTCACGTCCCCACCTCTCTCTCCCTCTCACACCCCCACCTTTCTCTCCCCCTCATGCCCCAACCTCTCCCCCTCACGTTCCCACCTCTCTCTCCCCCTCACGTCCCCAACTCTCTCTCTCCCCCTCACGTCCCCATCTCTCTCTCCCTCTCAGGCCCCCACCTCTCTCTCCCCCTCACACCCTCACGTCCCCACCTCTCTCTCCCCCTCCTGTCCCCAACTCTCTCTCTTCCCATCACGTCCCCAACTCTCTCTCTCCCCATCATGTCCCCACCTCACTCTCTCCCCCTCACGTCCCCACCTCTCTCCCCTTCACGCCCCCACCTCTCCCCCTCATGCCCCCAACTCTCTCTCTCCCCCTCATGTCCCCACCTCTATCCCTCATGTCCCCACTTCTCTCTCCCCTTCACGCCCCCACCTCTCTCCCCCTCACGTCCCCACCTCTCTCCCCCTCACGTCCCACCTCTCCCCCTCACGCACCCACCTCTCCTTCTCATGTCCCCACATCTCTCTCCCCCTCACATCCCCAACTCTGTCCCCCTCACATCCCCAACTCTCTCCCCCTCACGTCCCCACCTCTCCCCATCACGCCACCACATCTCTCTTCCCCTCACGTCCCTACCTCTCTCTCTCCCCTTCACGCCCCACCTCTTTCCCCCTCATGTCCCTACCTCTCTCTCCCCCTCACACCCCTACTTCTCTCTCCCCCTCACGCCCCCACCTCTTTCCCCCCTTCCCACCCCCACCTCTCTCTCCCCCTCATGCTGCCCCTCTCTCTCCCCCTCATGCCCCCTTCTCTCTCCCCCTCATGCCCTCAAACTTTTTGGGGAGAAATCACATGTAACCCTGCTTCCCCCCTCCCCCAGACTCTACGGTGGTGTCTAGGGTGCATGAGGGCAGATTACATGCGGTGTGGTGCGTACCTGTGAGGAACAGGAGGGCCTGAGCTTCCCGCGATGTTGTGGGGGAGCCAAGACCAGGCTTCTGGGGTGGTAGCCTCCATCATCTCTTAGTGGTGCAGCGCCTCCATCTTCTATACTCCCAGGAATATGGGACAGGACCGGTATAGAAGAACCCCTTGGGTCCCAGGGTAGTACTTTCCAAGTCACACACAGTCTTTACGGATGAAGAATAGTCTCTTTATTTGACACAGCAACAATATCCCAACAATACGGGCTTCTGACAGCCGCAACACAATAGCCAGGACGAGGTATACACCGCTCGCCTTCGCCCAGATAATTCCTCCTCTCCTTCCCTCCAAGTCACTCTTCCGGCAGGATGGTCTGAGCTAGGACTTCAATACCCCGTGGCCAACCCCCGAGGTTAGCCTCGCTGTGGGTCTTGGATTCTCCCCATCACCCCTGGCAGTGGGGTGAGGGCATTGGTCCACCAAGTCTATAACTCTATCAGCTCTACTAAAAGACGCTGATTCTTTCCGCTCTCCTTTTGCCTGCACTCTGCGCAGGGGAAACCGTAGTTCTCTCCAAATCCTCGGTCCGATCCACAGGATTTCTTGACTCATGGCCTGTTAGCGGCACTGCATACTCCCGGCATAACTAACCGGCAACTCCAGACTCTAACTAAGCTCGAACGAAGAAGAACACACTACTCACCGGAGTTGGCTGCTAAATATAGAGCTAGCCCCGCCCCTCGTGATGTCAACAGGACCTCCCCTCTTGCTCACGCCTGCAGCAGAGTCCAGGCCTGCGTCTATCAGTCAGGATAGGGCTATTAAGGGGGAAAACCCATGATTATTACTGGTGCCTGATCTTAACAGGACTTACCACAGCAGAAGGAAGATAGGTATAGCCTGTGCTGTTTACAGGGGGCTACACACACACAATATGGTAGCACAGTATATAGGTGACCTTGCGAGACCCCCCCCTCACGTCCCCACCTGTCCCCCTCACGCACCCATTTCTCCCCCTCATGTCCTCACCTCTCTTTCCCCTTCACGCATGCACCTCTCTCCCCCTCACGCCCCCACCTCTCCCCCTCACACCCCAACCTCTCTCCCCCTCACGCCCCAACCTCTCTCTCCCTCACGTTCCCAACTCTCTCTCTCCCCCTCACGTCCCCACCTCCATCTCTCCCCCTCACATCCCCACCTCTCTCTCCCCTTCACGTCCCCACCTCACTCTCTCCCTCACGTCCCCACCTCTCTCTCCCTCTCACGTCCCCACCTCTCTCTCCCCCTCACGTCCCCACCTCTCTCTCCCCCTCACATCCCCACCTCTCTCTCCCCCTCATGTCCCCACCTCTCTCTCCCCCTCACGTCCCTACCTCTCTCTCCCCCTCACTTCCCCACTTCTGTCTCCCCTAATGCCCTCACTTCTCTCCACCTCATGCCCCAAACTTTTTGGGGTGAAATCACACAATATGGTAGCACAATATATAGGTGACCTTGCGAGAACCTCCCTCCCCCCTCACCCCCCACCTCTCCCTGCCCCCACGCCCCCACCTCTCTCTCCCTCACATCCCCATCTCTGTCCCCCTCACGCTCCCACCTCTCTCTCCCCCTCACGTCTCCACTTCTCTCTCCCCCTCACGCCCCCTACCTCTCTCTCCCTCTTACGTCCCTACCCCTCTCACCACTCACGTTCCCACCTCTTTCCCCTTCACGCCCCCACCTGACGTCCCTACCTCTCTCTCCCCTCCCTTCCCCACTTCTGTCTCCCCTAATGCCCCCACTTCTCTCCCCTCATGTCCCCACCTTTCTCTTCCCCCTACACAAATAACCCCCCAATATACATAATAACCCCCCAAAACACGTAATAACCCCAAAAACACGTAATAACCCCCATATCCATAACCACCACCCCATACACATAACGCCCCTCCAACACACAATAACCCCCCCCCATACAACACGCAATAACAACCCCCCCCAATACAACACAAACAATAAACCCACCCAACACAACACACACACACCACTCGCACACCCCCTCTCTTACCTTGGGGGGGGGTCCTCGGTACCACGCCAATCTGGAAGTTGAGCCCGACTTCCAGGCAGGCCCAACTTCTGGCACGCAGGGGTGGGACTTACACTTGAGGCTGGCCTGCAGCAGGAGAGATGACTGCTGTAGGCATAACTGGGTTAACTGTGTGGGCTCAAGCACTGTAATGCCTCTGTCACATCACATAGTATAGAGTGACTTAGCAGAAAAGAAGCCATGCCCACTTTATGTCTGATGACCTGTGACATCACCATCGGGGTATATATAGCTCCCCTGAATTTTCTAGAGTTTAGGTTCCTGGGAGTGACGGTTGGAGGAGCCTCACAGTGAGTAATGTAAATATGTCTCTGTGTATAGGTAGGTGTATTGCTCTGTCCCCATTTGTTCTTTTACACAGTAGTTAGGGAAAGTGCCCTACTCAGATAGCGTCTGTAAAAATGGCTGTGATGAACCCGTTTGTTCAGATACAAGGACGCCTATGCCAAAAAGGGATTCCCGAGATAGGAACTTTAGGGCATAGCCGGATCGGACCAATTGGAAGGTCCGTATCTCAGACACAGTCTGCCCAGAGGTGCAGTAAGTTTACAGTACCGGGGTGTTGACCCAGAGGAAATAGAATGTCGGCCAATGCCCACAAGGAGCTCTCTAGTAATGAGACATGCCGGACGCTATACAGAAGAGGTACAATTCAGCTCAAAGAGAAAAAAAGTGTGTGTGTGCTGAGCATGCGCATTTTAAGTGAAACTTCTTTGTCTTTTGTCACTGTTTTGTCACAGAAATTGTATTTGCGATGGTGATGTTTTTAATTAAAAACCAAAACACAATTTCAGTAGCCAAACGCAAAGAAGTTTGACTTAGGCCTCGTTCCCGCTGCTCGCAGCTGCGCGTGCGACGGCGTGCGTGGAGCGAACAAGATACAGCCCTCTAAGGGGCCGGCCATGATCAGTGCATGCGCGCACATGACCAAGCGTGAGTGGCACGACCAGATTTTGGAAAGTCAACATATTTGACTTTTGGCGCGGCGGCTGAGCGATGGCCACGTCACGTCGGCGGTTCAGCCAATGAGGGCGAATCAGTCACATGATGTCATGGGTGCGCCCCCGTCACGACTGATCTGAAGTCCTTTAGATCGCTCGGGTGGAGGGCGCTCTCTGGGGCCGTAGCTTTAGAACGCGTGTGCTCGGCACCCCCCCTCTGTTTTAGCTATTTGCACTTCTATATTTACATAAACTGTGAATTCCTAGTGTGTGTGTGTCTGTCTGTCTGTTTTGTGTGGTCTGTGTGTCTCTGTCTGTGTGCCTCTGTCTGTGTGTGTCTCTCTGCCTGTGTGTGTGTGTCTCTCTCTCTCTCTGCCTGTGTGTGTCTCTGTGTGTGTGTATCTGTGTGGTCTCCGTTGGGGTTGCTGCTGCTCCCAAGGTACCGAGCCGGCAGTGCGCATGCGCGTCGAGCTGGTGGGCAGTACTGGCATGCGCACAGCCACACGCGCCGACGACCTTTTTTTTCCCCACAGTGACGTCACTTCCATTTCTTTACTTCTGGCACCATGAAGTTAATTTGCTCCAGCAAAATTTTTGTACAGGTAGGTGCCAGCAAAGAAGTTTCATTCAACAAGCCTCAGTGCCTCCCTAGCATATTAAGATGAGGGTACTTAGGGAAGAAACAAGTAGTAAAAACACTGTAAATATATCAGTAAATATTAATAGAGTGAAGTGTGTCTAAGAATGAAGAACATTATCAACGGCTGTTAATAAAGCTCCAGCTTGTACTTTACAAGCTCCTGGCTCCCATTATTACATTATTATTCCATCAGCATATCTACTCCCAGCCTGCGTTGATCCAGCATCCTGACAAGGTATGAGATACTGAGACAAGCCATCTATATACTGTAGTCAACTGCTCCAAACTCCTTGAGAGCCGGGCAACGAGGGTTACAAATGATTGACCTCATTTTTGGGGAAAATCAAACAAATATAAGAATTTTTTAAATAATTGTTTAAACTTTTATTTTGTTTGTGGTAAAAAATAAAATATATATCTTTAGGTGATAAAACAATTTGTCAATCCTAAAATCAATCTATCAATCTATCAATCTATCAATCTATCAATCTATCAATCTATCAATCTATCAATCTATCAATCTATCAATCTATCAATCTATCAATCTATCAATCTATCAATCTATCAATCTATCAATCTATCAATCTAAAAGATTAAAATCTTTATGAAGTAATTATGATGCCATCAATTGTCAAGCAGGTAAACATAAAGGACAATAATTATTTGATAAGTATTAATTCAGTGGGGAACATTGGCGGGAGTGGGGGGACAGTGGCGAGAGAAGGGGACATCGGCGGGAGTGGGGAACGATGGCGGGAGTAGGGAACGTCGGCGGGAGTGGGGAACATCGGCGGGAGTGGGGAACATTGGCGGGAGTGCGGGGACAGTGGCGAGAGAAGGGGACATCGGCGGGAGTGGGGAACGATGGCGGGAGTAGGGAACGTCGGCGGGAGTGGGGAACATCGGCGGGAGTGGGGAACATTGGCGGGAGTGGGGAACATTGGCGGGAGTGCGGGGACAGTGGCGAGAGAAGGGGACATCGGCCGGAGTGGGGAACGTCGGCGGGAGTGGGGAACGATGGCGGGAGTGGGGAACGATGGCGGGAGTGGGGAACGATGGCGGGAGTGGGGAACGATGGCGGGAGTGGGGAACGATGGCGGGAGTGGGGAACGTCGGCGGAAGTGGGGGACAGTGTCGGGAGTGGGGGACAAGGGCGGGAGTGGGGGACAGTGGCGGGAGTGGGGGACAGTGGCAGGAGTGGGGGACAATCGGCGGGAGTGGGGAACATTGGCGGGAGTGGGGAACAAGGGTGGGAGTTGGGGATAGTGGCAGGAATAGGGGACAATCGGCAGGAATAGGGGACAATCGGCGGGAGTGGGGGACATCGGCGGGAGTGGGGGACATCGGCGGGAGTGGGGGACATCGGCGGGAGCGGGGGACATTGGCGGGAGCGGGGGACAGCAGCAGGAATGGGGGACAGCAGTAGACATTGGCAGAAGCAGGACTCAGGCGCCTGCAGTGAACTTTTACAGTTGCCCAGGATTTTCCCATCACTGATCAAGAGGTGCATGTGCATTGACGCAGGTGTGTTCAAAAATGAGCATGTTTCTCTGTCTGAAATGCGACATATTAAAGAAATGTATTTCTAATGTTTTAGAATTCGGTGCCTGCTGCGCTGATATTCTGTGCTAAAAAAAAATGTTGTCACCTTTAAGGTGACAAAAGAAACCCAACGCAGAAAACTGTCAAGAAGAGTAACACAGACCGCACATTTATTAACACGTAGATCTGCGCCAAAATGCAAATGTATCTCCGCCCCTAACTCCTCCCACTTGCCCAATAAATCATTCATCTCGTCGTAGACTGATATAGATTAAAGATAACTAAGATTAATACATAATTAATCTGCCTGGCTCCATTTCCTCTCTGAATGAAAAGAGTGAGCTGCTAGTTCTTGGGGATTTTAACTTCAATTGGCTTGACCCTAAAAACCACAAAATCAACACACAAATTAAATCGCTTAACCTATCGCAACTCATTTCCCAACCCACACGAACAAACCTGAAATCGCACAACCATTCCTTGCTAGACTGGATTCTCTCCTCAAATCCCAGCAGAATCCAATCCTCTGGCATCCTTCCTGACATTTTCAGTGACCATGCAATAGTGTACTGTGTAAGGAAAATTAAACCGCCCCATTCAAGCCCTAAAGTTCTCCTCACTAGAACATTTAGAAACTTTAACCCACAACAGTTTCTGGCTGACCTTACCAACTGCCCTTGGCACAGAATCGATTTAATTCCCGACCCTAATTCTGCGCTTGACTATTTTCAATCCGAGTTCTTAAAACTCTGTGATACCCATGCTCCACTACGCAGAATAAGAGTACGGGGTGCCCACCTTCCATGGGTAACACCTGACCTTATAGCACTCTACCAGTTCAGGGATGCCTTGTGGTAAAGCCACAAAGTAACTGGCACTACCAAGGATCTCAATCACTACAGATGCCTGCGGAACATGTGCACAAGGCAAACAAGGCATGCAAAAGCACAATATTACTCTGACAATCTCCTCAAGAATACATCAAACCCAGCAAACTTCTGGAAGGTTATCAACAACATATTCCAGCCTTCTAACCATCAACAGCCAAGTAATATCACTAAGGGGGATATTACTCTGACAAACCCCACCGACATTGCAAATGCATTCAATGACTACTTTGTGGGGTGTGCTACTAACTTATTAACGAAACGCAACCCAAACCACAAACCTGAATCTCATCCTGGGAGTACCCATATAGCCCCACCCCCTCCCAACAATGCCCACAATTTTCAATTTGGCCCAGTATCTGAAGAGGAGATTACACAAGCACTCATCAAATTACAACTAAGCAGCCAATGTGGACCTGACTTACTACAATCTAGGTTCCTACGACTTGGTGCCCCAGCCATTGCCAAACCAATTGCGTCCATAGTCAACTCTATCCTGTCTGCAGGCCATATCCCTAAGACCTGGAAAACTGCTAGAGTTGTCCCAATCTTCAAAAGTGGTAACAAAAACACTGTCGCAAACTACAGGCCAATCTCCCTTCTCCCAATCCTATCCAAAGTCATGTAAAAATGTGTCCACTCCCAACTAAGCGATTACTATACCAAGACAAATTTCCCTAGCCAATTCCAATCTGGCTTTCGCCCCAAACACTCTACCGTAACTACCCTGCTAAAAGTTTGCAATGAAATCCAGTGTGGAATGGAACGTGGTCAACTCACTGGTGCAATATTCCTAGATTTTGCAAAGGCTTTTGATACTGTTGATCATGCTATCCTGCTTAACAAACTCCAGAGCTCTGGAATAGGGAAGCATGCTTTAAACTGGTTTCAGTCCTACCTATCAGGTAGATCCCAACATGTGTCCATCTCAGGCTCTAACTCCAACCCCCTGGATATCACCTGTGGCGTCCCGCAAGGCTCTGTTCTGGGGCCCCTACTCTTCTCAGTGTTCATCAATGATCTTCCCACAGCTTGTAAGGAAGCTTCAATACACATGTATGCAGATGACATAATCTTATATGCACACAGCCATAGCCTCTCCGACCTTGAACACGTACTTCAGTCTGACTTTTTGAGACTTGAAAACTGGATTTCCCAAAACAAACTGTTTTTAAACACTGACAAGACTGTAACAATGGTATTTGGGACCAAGACTAAATTTTTAAAGCTTCCTGCGACTGAACTCCAGATTAGAACCAACACTAACACCACCCTAACTCCTGTTACTAGTTTTAAATACCTGGGCATGTGGTTGGACTCCCACTTGACATTCAGAATGCACATTGATACCCTGACAACCAAGACCTATGCCAAACTAGGGGTACTTTACAGGAACAAATCCTCCCTAAGTCTCCTGGTCAGAAAGCGAATCGCACAGCAGATGCTAATGCCAATTATTGACTATGGAGACATAGTATATGGCTCGGCACCTCAAACCAACCTTAGCAAACTTGACACCCTCTACAATTCAATTTGTCGTTTTGTTCTCCAATGCAACTATAACACACATCACTGCGAAATGCTCAAAGAACTAGATTGGTCATCACTCGAGTCTAGGCGCAAAGTTCACCTTTCCTGTCTTGCCTTCAAATTCTTTATGGGCAAACTACCCAGCTACCTGAACAAGCTCTTCACCCCTACCACATGCAGCACCTATCACCTGAGATCAGACTCCAAAAGACTATTCATGGTCCCAAGGCTCAACAAAGTATCCGGCCGCTCCTCCTTCTCTTACCGTGCACCCCAAAACTGGAACAACCTACCAGAGACTCTCACATCCACCACCAGTTTAAGTTCTTTCAAATCTAAGGCTGTCACACATTTTAATCTGGTCTGTAACTGTTTCATACGCCCATAATATTTATTATCTTTAACTGTGCATGCAATGTCTTGCATATAATGTATACCCTGTTCATTTATGTAACTATTTGTAACCATGTATTATTTGTCTTAATTCTGTGCCCAGGACATACTTGAAAATGAGAGGAAACTCTCAATGTATTACCTCCTGGTAAAATATTTTATAAATAAATAAATAATATATCAGTGCGCGTTGCAACAAAATAACTTTGCACCAACATTTTGCATTTGATACATAGAGCCCATATTTCAAACACTTATACGGGCAGTCCTCAGTTATCCAACGGAGTCCGTTCTGGGAGTAGCGTTGGATGGTGAAACCGTTGTAAAGTGAGTCCCATGTTAATCAGTGGCGGTGAGTGTTGGATAACGTATTCCGGCGTTGAAAAACGGCCCATAGGGTTGCGTTGTAACGCGTTGGATATGCCATTCGTTGTTAAGTGAAACGTTGGATAGCGAGGACTACCTGTATTTCTGGATAGGGTCAACAGTTTTAAAAAATAAAAACAGCCTTGGAAAGGGAAGAAGAGATCTATTAAGTCTCTCGTATGTGTAGCTGAGAAATGGATTAGTTGGGACAAATCTTATTGATTGATTTTTTTCTAAGTTAGCCAGCTGCACTCATGTTATTTACATGTGTTATTTTAACCCACTATGTAGCACTACCCTTTAAAGAAGCAAAGCAATTGGTTGCATTGGACAGTATGTTTTACTCACATTAAACAGTCACGTCTTTTCCAACGCTGGTTTATTTTTTTTTTAATCTGAGATATAAGTGGTTGAAATATAAAGTGTCTGGGAGGTTACAATGGGGGTCTCTCCAGAGCACAGTGCAGTTGGAGGGGCTCTGGTAACCTTAGGCCACGGATATACTCCGCCTTAGAAGCTGGAGATTACAAAAAAAAAATATATATATATATATATATATCTTATACTATATTAGTGAAAGCACTGTATGTTTGCCTGCCTGCCTGCCTGCATGCATGCATGCCTGCCTGCTGGATGTCCGGTGTCCCTAGCGGCAATCTCATTGGTCCCATGGGCCGCCCGCCCCCGCACACCTCTCATTGGCCTCACACACTCACACCACCCCCTTGGCCCGCCCCCCACACCTCGCATTGGCCTGAGGCGGAGTGACGGGCCAAAGGTCCACAAAAAAAAAAAAAACACACACACACACACACACACACACACACACACACCCCCCCCCCCCAAGCTCACACACACCTCACCCCCCCCCAAGCTCACCCCCCCCCCCCAAGCTCACCCCCCCCCCCCCCAAGCTCACACACCCCCCCCCCCCAAGCTCACACCCCGGCGCCGCTACAGTCAGCGGGGGAGCGGAGCGAGCGCCCGGGACACACGCGGGGGAGCGGCCACAACACGCTGCCTCCCGCCTCACATCCACGTGGGAGCGGCCGGATGGGTGAGGCAGCATACCCACGGGCCTCGCCGCACGCTCCTCGGCACCGGCTCACCTCTCCCACCCCCCTCACAGCAAAGACCAGCCTACCCGGCGCCGCCTGCAACGCTCCTCGGCACCGCCGCCTCACCTCGAGCCGGAGGGCAGCGGGGGGGCTCCCGCCCTGCAGGAGGCCTCACCTCGAGCCGGAGGGCAGCGGGGGGGCTCCCGCCCTGCAGGAGGCCTCACCTCGAGCCGGGGGGCAGCGGGGGGGCTCCCGCCCTGCAGGAGGCCTCACCTCGAGCCGGAGGGCAGCGGGGGGGCTCCCGCCCTGCAGGAGGCTTCACCTCGAGCCGGTGGGCAGCGGGGGGGCTCCCGCCCTGCAGGAGGCCTCACCTCGAGCCGGAGGCAGCGGGGGGGCTCCCGCCCTGCAGGAGGCCTCACCTCGAGCCGGAGGCAGCGGGGGGGCTCCCGGGGGGGCTCCCGCCCTGCAGGAGGCCTCACCTCGAGGAACATGCTGCCGACTGCAAGGTAAGCAGCTCTCCCCCCACACCCCCCCATTCCTTCATTGCCAGCCTCAACCCTCCATACATACACACACACACACTATATATATATATATATATATATATATATATATATATATATATATATATATATATATACATACACAGAGACACACACACACACAGAGACCACACACACACACACATGTAGGCGCACACACACACATGTAGGCACACACACACACACACGCACACACACACATGTAGGCACACACACACGTCCACAGACACACACATGTAGACACACACACACATGTAGACACACACACACATGTAGACACACACACACATGTAGACAGACACACACGCACACACACACACACACACACACACACACACACCTATACAGACACACGTATACACACACACACACACGTATACACACAGGCACACGTAGACACACAGACACACGTAGACACACGTAGACACAAACAAACACGTAGACACACAGACACACCTATACACACAGACACACACCTATACACACACACACACACACCTATACACACACACACACACCTATACACACAGACACACACGTATACACACAGACACACACGTATACACACAGACACACACGTATACACACAGACACACACGTATACACACAGACACACGTTTACACACACACACACGTACACACACGTATACACACACACACACACGTACAAACACACACACGTACAAACACACACGTAGACACACGTGTACACACACACACGTAGACACGCACACAGACGTAGACACACGCACACACACGTAGACACACACACGTAGACACACACACACACGTAGACACACACACACACGTAGACACACACACACACGTATACGCACACACACGTATACACACACACACGTAGACACACACACACGTATACACACGCACGTAGACACACACACATGTACACGTAGACACACACACACATGTACACGTAGACACGTACACACACACACATGTACACGTATACTCACACACATGTACACGTACACACACACATGGAGACATACACACACACATGGAGACATACACACACGCACATGTACACATACACACACGTACACACACACACACATGTATACATACACATAATGTATACACACACACATGTATACACACACACATGTATACACACACACATGTATACACACACACACACATACACACGTGTATACACACACAAACATGTATACACACAAATGTACACACACACATGTATACACACACACACACATACTATGTATACACACAAACATGTATACACACGTGTATACACACGTGTATACACACGTGTATACACATGTGTATATACACATGTGTATACACACACATGGAGACATACACACACGCACATGTACACATACACACACACGTATACATACACATAATGTATACACACACACATGTATACACACACACACACACACACACGTGTATACACACACATGTATACACACACACACAAACATGTATACACACACACAAACATGTATACACACACAAATGTACACACACACACAAACATGTATACACACACACAAACATGTATACACACACAAATGTACACACACACACATGTACACACACACACACACACATACTATGTATACACACATGTGTATACACATGTGTATACACACACGTACACATGTATACACACACACACACAATATATACATACACACAATGTCTACACACACATGTGTATACACGTCTATACACACATGTGTATACACACACATGTGTATACACACACGTACACACACACACACACGTACACATGTATACACACACACACACACATACAATGTATACACACAAACATGTATACACACACACAAACATGTATACACACACACGTGTATACACACACACGTGTGTATACACACACACGTATACACACACACACTATCCCCAGCAAAACCACATCAGCACACCGCTATCCCATGCCCCCCCAGCACACTGGCATTCTCGGCTCCCCGCCATTCCCAGCCCCCATCAACACCATCAGCACCCACACATCGGCACCTTTGCACCTCCCCCATCGGCACACCCACATCCGCACCCCCACATCCGCACCCCCACATCAGCACCAAACCCTCCAAAATCAGCACACCGATACAATCACCATCAGTACAGCCACAGCAGCACTACCACCGCACATGGGCCGCGTTGACCACTCCTCACCCAAATGCCACACCCACACCACAAACATCCCGGGCAACGCCGGGGCTCTCAGCTAGTATATATATATATATACTCTAGTGCCGACGAGTATAAACAAATCTGGGGCAATCACCAACAAGACCCGGGTACATGCTGGGTACATGCTGGGTACATGCTGGGTACATGCTGCAACATTTCAGTGACATTTCTGCAGAAACGAATGGCCCATCGGATTAACACAGCAGGGGTCCCTGGCAGTCCCATTCAGTTTGAATGGGACTGCCAGGGACCCCCGCTGTTAATCCGATGGGCCATTCGTTTCTGCAGAAATGTCACTGAAATGTTGCAGCATGTACCCAGCATGTACCTGGGTCTTGTTGGTGATAGCCCCAGATTTTCCAAGACAAGTTTAAGGCAAGTTTTAGAATACTCGTCGGCGCACCTGTATGTATATATATTCTTAAAGAGCTGGACATGTTCAGGGTACAAGATACTAACATTATGTGTGTTAAACGGGGGGTCAGGGAGGGGCTGCTTTAATGGTATAGGGAGAGTGTTTAGGTTGATTACCTCTTATACTGCTCTGATGACAATTAATGCTTTCAGTTAGTGATAGAGGGGATATTAACATTAGTGCGTTACAGAACTCATAGCATTAAAGGCCTTGCTAATATGCACGCAGTAAGGATACCTATTCATTATATTATGTCTACTTATCACCTCATACTCTATGTGCTGATGAACATCCACTGGATCCTAAATCACCACACACAACGGTGTCTTTCATTCATTTGTTTAAAAGTTATTGTTCTTACTGCAGGGAAGTGACATGAGAGCTGCCACTGTCACATCTCAAGATGCACTCATTCAGCAAATCCTCTGCCCAACTTACATCACATCAGCTCCACCAGGGAGAAATACTCTTATCAGTGGAACAAGCAAAATATCACAGCGCACTCATCAGAGAATAGGAATTCATTAGCGCGTTTCACTTTTCCATAGATCATTAAAACCTGCTCCGACCTACTGTCACTTCAACTACAGACAAACAACCCAAGGATTCCTCCCGAGACATTTTGCCTGGTCTGTGGGCACGAGGAATATACTTTACGTACTGTACATGTGCTTATGATTTTATTTGCCATGCATTCATGAATTGTTTTATTTTTTTCATTTTTTATTTGCCATACCTTGAGCAGGGTTTTGTTGTTGCTATTTTCCTTAGCCTAACCCTACTGTGGTTGAAAATGTGATCATAATACAGCGCAACAATGACCAGAAATTCAAGGATTTAAACATAGAAAAAACGACAATTAAAATAATAACTGGTTTATAAGGATCACATGGATTTATTTTAGAGATGTTTGAAGCTTTCCCTCTGAGTTGGCAAACGATGTGATACTGGCCTTTTTTCTCTATAAACGCCGCAAATCAGAGCTCAGTCACAGTACGGTCAGCATACACCAAGTACTTCAATTATTTGGGCTAACTCCCATCAAGAACCTGAAATGTAGGTTTAGCTGGAGGGAAGAAAATATTTGGTGAATCTCTTGTTAATTGTGATTGATCTGCGATTTATTGGGGCAACAGCGAATAGCTGGAGGATACTGTACATGATTTCTAAGAAACTTTTAGCTCAAACGTTTTGCAAACTCGTTCACCAAGAGACAAGTTTGGTAAGACAAAAAATGTGACAATGTTTATGGAAGGCATTTTGGAAATTTTTGCAGTGGTTTCCAACCCTTTTTTGGTTAAGGAACCCTATGTGAATTTCTGAGGAACACCCAACCCTCTCTAATTGCCCGACTGAGATCAGATGCATTGTAAATTCTTCTGTATTTGGTACAACTTAAAAATTACCTGAAAATTACAGGGAATCCTTTAGGGACTTTCCCTGGTTGCAAAACACAGCTCTAGTGCCTACTATCTTTTATGGCGGTGATTTAAACATACATATAAATAACTTTATTTGCCATTTGACACATACGGCGCATACAAAGTTTTCAATCCAGGTGCATGAACAAAATGGGAAGTACAGCGCACAGCCAAGAGAATGGGTCAAAAATAGTATAAAAAATACCGCTTTATTGGTCCATTAAAAAAACGGAGGTATAGCAACCCTACATGTTTCGTGCAAATAGCACTTTATCAAGGAGGGCTGCTATACTGTACCTCCGTTTTATAATGGACCGATAAAGCTGTATTTTTTAAACCATTTTTGACCCACTCTATTGGCTGTGCGATATACTTCCCATTTTGTTCATGCACCTGGATTGAAAACTTTGAAAACTGGTTGAAAGATAGATAACAGAGGGTTGTCATAAATGGAACTTTTTCAGGTTGGGCTAAAGTCGTGAGTGGAGTACCTCAGTGATCGGTACTGGGATCCCTGCTTTTTAACTTGTTTATTAATGACCTTGAGGTTGGCATCGAAAGCAAAGTCTCCATCTTTGCTGATGATACTAAATTGTGTAAGGTAATAGAGTCAGAGCAGGGTGTAATTTCGCTCCAGAAGGACTTGGAGAGACTGGAAACGTGGGCAGGTAAATAGTAGATGAGGTTTAATACAGATAAATGTAAGGTTATGCATTTGGGAAGCAAGAATAAACAGGCAACTTAAAAATTAAATGGGGATCAATTGGGGAAATCCTTGATGGAGAAGGATTTAGGAGTGCTTGTAGACAGCAGGCTTAGCAATAGTGCCCAATGTCATGCATTAGCTGCAAAGGCAAACAAGATCTTATCTTGCATTAAACGGGCAATGGATGGAAGGGAAGTAAACATAATTATGCCCCTTTACAAACCGTTAGTAAGACCACACCTTGAATATGGAGTACAATTTTGGGCACCAATCCTAAGAAAATACATTATGGAACTAGAGAGAGTCCAGCGAAGAGCCACAAAATTAATAAAGGGGATGGACATTCTAACTTATGAGGAGAGGCTAGATACTGTAAATTAGATTTATTTACATTATATAAGAGGCATCTTATATAAGAGGGGATATGATAACTATATACAAATATATTCGGGGACAGTAAAAGGAGCTTTCAAAATAACTATTCATCCCACGGGCAGTACAAAGGACTCGGGGCCATCCCTTTAGGTTGGAGGAAATGAGATTTCACCAGCAACAAAGGAAATGGTTCTTTACAGTAAGGGCAGTTAAAATGTGGCATTCATTACCCATGGAGACTGTGATGGCAGATACAATAGATTTGTTCAAAAAAAGGTTGGACATCTTTTTAGATAGGAAAGGTATACAGGGATATACCAAATAAGTATACATGTGAAAGATGTTGATCCAGGGAGTAATCCGATTGCCAATTTGTGGAGTCAGGAAGGAATTTATTTTTAACCTTATGAGATATCATTGGATGATGTGACACTGGGGTTTTATGTTTGCCTTCCTCTGGATCAATTAGTAAGTATAGATATAGGATAAAAGTGTCTGTTGTCTAAATTTAGCATAGGTTGAACATGATGGACGTACGTCTTTTTTCAACCTCATCTACTATGTAACTATGAGACCACTAAAGAGAAAACTGGATAGAAATGCTAGTCCATGACACAGCTATTGAAAGATCTTTTTAAATAATCTGTCAGCGAACTCCACCCATCTGACACTTCCAGAATCACTAATTGACACAATCAATGCACTTGATACACTGACACGAAGACGGGCGCATGCTATTTGCCCCTCATTGCCCCTCATTGAGGCCTGTTCATTAAAGTGCAAGAATGGCACTTTATGGTACAATAATAGTCACTATCGAACATAAACACATCTTGCATTTTTTCTAAGGCCGTTATTACATATCCAAAACATGCATAAAGGGGGGACATTAGCCCCTAAATGGACATTCCCCATGACCAAGGGGCCCTACCTTCAGCACCACTGTACACTTGCCAAAAAGGTAAGAAGGAGTTAAAGGAAGTGGCGTTGCTGGAGGAGCTGCTCAGCAGGATTGCAGGGGAGGCAAGGTTATGAGTGGGTTTCCACTGACATGTTCTCCTGGAGCATATAGGGGGCAGACAGGCTGTAGAGCAGGTCTTTGTTCAGGTGGTCCAACAGCAAGGGGTTAGAGTGAGGCAGATAGTTCTGGGGGTCACAGCGTAGACCCTAGGAGGTTATCAGTTCAGGCAAGGGGACTTGTTTTTATTCCCTTCATTCAGGTTCTCCTGTGCACGTTTTTCCCGGGCTCCATGGGTCAGCTCTGGGTGTACAGTATTAGGTAACCTCCGTGGTCTTCTCTTCCTCTCTCTTCCATGGGTGGTGTGTCTGGCAGTTCTGTCGCGGCTGTGAGTTGGGAACTTTCTGTCTTGGTTTTTTACAGTATCTGTGGAGGGTTCCAGTGGAGTCGCTGGGGAGATAGTCGAGGTGTGAGCTGAAGCAGGTGGATAAGCTGGGTTGCAGGGCAGGAGGAAAGCGAAATGGAAAATATCCTAGTGTGGGAGGCGAGCAGTGAGCAAGGTCACTGCAGGACAGGTGTCTGCAGCAGACGGCAGCTATATTCTTGAGGGACCATTCCTGCAGAAGGAAGGCAGGTCATTTATGGCAGCAGCAGGTGGTCTACAGATGGTTGGTGCCACTCCTTTAAATCATGTAACATGTGCAGAGACGTTAAAGGATGAACGGGAAACAAAGAATGAATTACAACAGGAGGGGAGCATTAAGGTCCAGGTCTAGGAATGGTTACTGCTCATGGAAGCAGCAGGTGTAGAGAGTTGTGAAGGATATTACGGAGCCAGGACAGTCAGAATCAGGCTGGCAGTTAAGCTCAGGGTAGACGTGGCAGTAGAGTGTTGAGATACTGATGTTGGAGGTCCAGGCATTACAGAAGCACCAACAGCAGTGTTAGCAGAAGCACATCCAACTATCTCAGGAGCAGACGATGAAGCCACCGTTCCAGTTGAGGATGGCAACCGGAATTGAGTCACAGTGAAGGAGGAGTGGCAGGCGGTCCTGTGAAATAGGAGACGTTAATGGGGTGGGGCCGCAGCTAGGCTCTGGTAGGTTGTTTAGGATTCAGGTGAGGCAGTATTTAGGGTTGATGGTGTAGGTCAGGCAATAAGGGGAATAGTGAAGTGGATAAGGAAGAGGATAAGGTGCCAGGGGCCAATGCGGCTAGGGATGGCTACTTATGTGTGGCAAGTCGATTGGGTTTACATTTGCCAAAGGAGGTAAAAGAAAAGATTTGCAAATGGGAATATGTGGAGCTATTTAGTTTACTCGCCAGGGAGTAGAAGGAGAAAAAACTAATTCCCAGGAATATCAGCATTTCGCTAGCTGCATTTGCAATCTTTGTAAGTGCTACAGTATAGGGAAGGAAGAGCCTGGTAAATGTCCGTTGCCCTTAAAATATGATATGTGGGTCCCATAGAGCTTTTAGTAGCTGGGCATGGTGGCATGATAATGAGGAGTTTAGAAGAAAGATTTCTGTCTGTAGGGTGATGTGGTTGAACCATAAAGACATTCATTTGTGGCTAGCAATCATGACCCCAATTGTCTGGTACCATTTCAGTCAGGGGTCCGCGGTTCACAGGCAGGGTAGCTGGCGATGGGTTAATAAGTATAACAAGGGCCAGTGCAAGTGGGCAGAAACCTGCACGTTCCACCACATGTGCTCTTCCTGTGGGAGAAGCCATTGCACTTGCTGCTCTGTTAAGAAAGGCAAGCAGCTTGGAAGTAAGGCGGCAGGAGAAGATGGAGTTGGGAACGGCAGAGACACCAGTTAGAGAACAAAGGATGAGGCTCCAGTGTTACTTGAATGAGGGAGTTGTAATGTGGATATATAACATTGTAATATGTGGAAGCAATGTCTTGCATCTGTGAGAGAATATGAACGTAGTGGAGGACAAGCTGAGGAAAGAGTTGAGGTTGGGTAAAGTACAGGGGGGGGGGGGGGCATTTGCTGAGCGACCAATATAGGGGCTGATGATTTCACCTTAGGTGTGGTACCCAGCAAGGAGACAGGCTCTTTCAGGCTTATAAAACATTTGCAATCTGAGGGTGGTTTTGTAAATAATTTCATTGACAAGGATGAGTGTAATGCCTTATTGCTTCATTTGATAAAGCATTTAAGCTGGTGTGTTTAGTTGTGGTAGGGCATGAGGCTCATGTTGGCCTAGATATAATAATAGCATGTTCTTGTATAGCGCTGCTAGTTTTATGTAGCGCATTACGGAGACATTTTGCAGGCACAGGTCCCTGCCCTGTGGAGCTTACATTCTATGTTTTTGGTGCCTGAGGCTCAGGGAGATAAAGTGACTTGCCCAAGGTCACAAGGAGCCCACACCAGGAATTGAACCCTGCTTCAAACTCTTAGTGCCAGTCAGTGTCTTTTACTCACTGAGCCACTCAGCCACTCTTAATATATAAGTCAGCTTTCAGGTCGGTTCCTATTCACCCAGAAAGCAGCGACGGGTCACATGACCGCAGGGGCCAGGCTCCCTCCTCTTCCCGCCTACCCCCCCTCCCCCCTTGCGTGGCTTCTCTCGCCTGTGGCACTAGGATGCGCATTGCTATCCCGGCCGGTCCGGATACTGCTTTCCCTTCCGCCTGCGCGCCCCCCTCCTCCTTTACCTCGTGCCATGCCGCGGGGGGGAGGTCCTTAGGGGATTTAAACTGGGTGGGGAGCAGGAAGGCAGTATGGCACGGGAAGGAAGTCCCGCCCACCCGGCCCTTTGTGTGATAAACATGACAGAGTTTAATTATATTGTGTATGCTGTATTTTCCCCCTTTTAAAAATGTGATAAAAGAAAGACTTTGATGTTTGACATACCTGAGATGGGCAATTTTAAGGCATGTGTTGCCTTCATCACGGCAGCTGTTGGGGGGGGTGAGTGCAGGGTAACCTTGCCAGAGGGAGCTCTATGGTGCAGATAACCTCTAAAGCTTGCGGGTAGGTAGCGAGTGGGCAGGGCTCATTGTGCGGGATTCCCTGAGCCCAGTATCGCTTAACAGCCGGGCCAAGGGGCGCCCGGCTTGGTGGGTCTTGCGGGCCATGGTTGGGGTGCCAATGGCCTTTACCCGGGCGGGAGAGCACGCTGGCAGGGGTAGCACTCACCAAGGTTTTTTATTATTTGTGTAAATAAAGCCGTGGCCCCTTGAACCTCCAGACCTTTGTTGTGTGTTTATTTATGTGTGTTTTGTGGGATCAGAGGGGGAGCTTCCTCGCAGGCTCCGAGGTCATGTGTTTTCATGTTAGGTTGGTAGTTTGAGGGCTCGTATTAGTGTAGACAAATGCTTGCCCATGAGACACTCTGTCTCCTCTGCTTTTTTGAGGCATTGAACTATTTTCTCTAGTGGGTTGTTAAGATGTTAGGGGAAAGTTCTGGGGTTGTTCATTATTTAGATGACTTCTTGTTTGTGGGTAGGAAGGATTGTGGTAAATGTGAGTTGCTGTTAGTAGCATTCCAGTATTTGGCTATTGATTGTTGGGTACCAATAGCTGAAGTAAAGACAGAGGGCCCTAGCACGAAGCTGTTTTCTGGGTATTTGAGACTGACAGGGAAGGCATGTTTTTTTCTGTTCCTGGAATGTAAAATCAGGGCAAGGAGGTAGGGGCAGCAAGGAAGGTCAGATTGACCATGTTACAATCTCTTTAGGGGCATTTTGCCTTCGCATTATGTCTATAAGTTGTATATTTTCCAGGAGTTTGGTGGTGGCCCCCACCGGGCCAAGGAAACCCCAACATTTTATGAGAATAGCTAGGGAGTTGAGGGAGGTCTTGCAGGATTTTAGGCACTTTTTGCAGGTGTATAATGGTAGGAGCTTTTGTAGGAGTTTGTTCACAGATCCAGCGAGATCATTTGGCTTTGGAGCTTCCTTGGATAGTGAATGGTGCACAGTGAATTGGCTGCAGGTATAGAATAGCCCAGTGAAAAGGAATTTGGTGTTTAAGAAGCTATTTCCCATACTGGAAGCTGTTGAGGTTTGTGATCAATGTGTTCACGGATTCTCTTCCTCTTTAAGTGGCTACAACCAGACACAAAAAAAGTTATGGTGAGTAAAAAGTGACCAAAACCCTCCACCGTACAGTGTAATGTCACGGGCTTTAGTGGGTTCTATTTGGTTAGCTTATAAAAGTGCAATGGTGAGCCTTTGGGGAATGTTCGGGCAAGGCGCAGGACTCTTTAGATCTGCTTTTACAATTCTTTGGGTGCGGCCATGCTGCCGCTGACCGCGCTGACTGCGCGGTACTTGGCGAGGTTACTTCTAGCAATTTAAATTTAGACGTCCCCGCTCACGCGCGCTCGTGCGCAGGCACACACGCTCACCCACTCTTGGCGCTTACATAAACAAAAAAAATGACTTTGAACCACGCTCAACTTGCCTGCAACGCACCCCCGCACCCCCACCCCCCTCCCTGCGCACGCTTGCGAAATAGCAAGGACACCCGGCGCTCATGTTTGGAGAGCTGGTGACATCACCGCTCTCCAAGCATGAGCGCTGTCAGCGCCAGCGAGGACGCCGCCTTTGGATGGTTGCGGGAAAATGGTGTTTCAAAAGGGGCAGTAAGTAAGCGTAAGTACGTAAGGTAGCAGATTTGTCTTTTACTTAAAGTTGTTGGGTAGGGAGCATTTTTTCAAGGTTTTCATAGTTAAAAAATAAAGTGCTGGCTGGTTGAGTCAAGATGGGGGTCAGATGGGAGTTGCATAGACCAATACCCCTCTAATACTGGGAAAAATGGTGTGGTACTGATTGTGGTCTGTTTAGCCTATGAGGCAGTTTTATTCAAAATGGCGTTTGAGCTGGCCTTTTCTGGGGCCTATTGAATAAGTGAACTTGTCATTTATCAGGAACCACTTTAAATCAGCATAATTACTGTAAGATGATTTGTCATTGTCTCTCAAAATCAAAATATCAGCAGACTTAAATATTACTTTCTAACCTCATATACCGTATTAGCAGAGAAAAATATACCGCTATTAAAATCGGGGTGAGATATTTTTTAAGAAGAATTATATATGCAAGAATATCATATGTATAAAAATATGCACAGTGGGTTGAAAAGCTTAAAGCAGCAAAACGTGAAAAATCCTATGTGTTTTTCAAACAAATCAGTTCTGTAGTATTAGATAACACTGCCTGTATTTATTTATTTTACTCCTAATGCCATGTTTAATGTTTTTTAATGTCCTTATCATCCTTTGGTTGCTACAGCAACCATTTAGAAAGTCATACTCGCGTCCTCTTTTGATACAGGCTCTGACGCGCACACCTTTTTTGAGCTCTGCCCTTTGGCAACAAAGTATCACAAACACATCTGTTGCTGTGTTCCAAAGAGCAGGCTGTCTATTACTCTGAAAGCTGTAACAATAATGTGTTAAACTTAGCAATATAATGTTACATAAACAGCTGCAGCATTTCAGTGACTGCAGCACAAAGTTAGAAGGCGGCCATTCAGTTAGGCACACAATCAGGATTTTGACAGATTTATAACAGGAGCACCAAACGATTGCCAATTTAGGTAAGAATGTAGAATTATACATTGTCACAAAGAATAGGGGGGGGAAAAGGAGGAATGCAGTATTGCTGCTTTAAGTATCTGATTCTCTCCTTATATACCACTGCAGGGGATATGTTTTCAAGTAGGAGTTCATCTCTATTACCCCAAACCCCCAAACTCTTTTACGTCACTTACAACATTGGACTCAGGGGGTCCCGCGGAGCTGAACCAAGTTATTTTTTAGCTCCAGAGACCCCTTTTCCCAAAATAGTTACAGGTTTAACTTTCTGGGTATTTAAACAGCCGTCCAATAGGAAGCCGCGGCAGATTACATAGTGGCTTTCTATTGGCCGCATGACCTGTGAGATTTGGTATCCATATTGCATTTCCTGGAATGCGCAGAACAAACGGTAACTACGCTGGTATTTCGGGAACTGGGTATTCCCCTGAGCCAAAAATGACATGTTCAGCTTCAGAGTACTCCTTGGTTTGCAATACTCTTGTGTACCTGAGATTGATGCTTTAAAGCTGATGCTCACAACACATGGTAAAATAGGGAAAAATACGGGTTGGGATGGTAGCAATACTTCTGCAGTCTCTTGTGCTGGTAGTGGGAAGTTTTAGGCATGCGGCCTAGTCAGAGACCAGTTAGGCAATTCTAATACATGTTTGTTTTTATCTCACTGATAAAAATCAGCACTTCTCCATTTATATTTTGTGGTCCAGGACCACCATATGTCACTCATCTGTTGGCGGCCGACATCGTTGCAAAAAGCTCTTAAACAACGAGTACATTCAGATTTATAATAATCTCTCAATCTTTCTCTGTCTACCTCTCTCCAAATTGAACTGTCGCTCTCTCACTCGTTCCTTTTTCCTCACTCCGTGGCGCTTATTTGCTATGTACTCTCCCGCCATAAGACGCCTCCTATTGGTGGAGGACACATTACAGCCCATTGACCTGGATGTGCCGGAAGCCGTCCGCCACAGCTAGAAGGTGACTTATGGCAGAATACTTGATGGCCCATTAGCCTGTCACATAGTGCAGAGATTCTCAACGTATGGCCCATAGATTATTGGTGGTTTCTGGTGACCCTTACACCAAAATCGGTCAAAATGTATTTTATGGCACCTCAAACCTGTAGCCCGTTTCTATCCCTGTCAGCGTATCAGTGCTGAAGCTCAGTTTGTGGCAGGTTGCTTTCCGGACATCGGTACATTAATTTTAAACCTGTGTTGCTGCTTGAGGTTCTTTAGCGAGAAAGTGAGATAAAAACGAATGCTCCAAGGTCTATATAATGTTATTAATACAGCATAATGAGCAGAAAGTATGGTTCCCCCCCTATTTATTAACATGATATGGTGGATATATTGTGAACCCCTGAGGTACATAGTGGGGTGTGCCAGGATAATATAGCTTCTCCCTGTGATGGATAATGATCACATAGGAATCACATAGTGTATTCCGCAAATTTCTAATCAGGATGCATAATACCCCACTTACAGTATGCAGTGTGTACGCCTCCTTGTGACAGAGTAAGTCAATGTATGTCTTTGCATTGAGTTGTATGCCCCCTCCCCCAGAATGAAAGGCGTTTACACAGGGGAGCTCAACTCCTGCCCTCAAGCTACCCCACCCCCCCACCAACGGGTCAGGTTTTCAGGATATCACAGCTTCAGCACAGGTGGCTCAATCAGCGGCCCTTAGTCACTTACCTGATGCCGCCCACCTGTTCCCATGGCAACGTGACATCATGTACTTAGGATTGCGCATGCGCAAAAGCGGCCAGCACTGCTTGCGCAGAAGCAGCCAGCGCCGTTCACGCATGCGCAGTAACAGCCGGCGCTACTCACGCATGCGCAGAAGCGGGCAGCGCCGCTCGAGCATGCGCACAAGCGGTAAACAATGATCGCGCATGCGCGGGTCAACAAGCCAGCATGCCGCCTCCAAATTCTGCCACCCCCTCAAATTCTGCTGTTTTAGGCCCGGAACTATCGGGCTTAATGGGAAATCTGCCACTGGACAGACCGGTTGCAATGCAGAGAGATTCAGGGATAGCATACATTTCAAGTACTGTAAGTAATAGCTTGTGATAATATATATAAGGCTTCGCTCCTCAAGACAGCAATAATACACTGAGTAAGTGCATTTTCTTGTTACACTTTGTTCCTCCAGAGCTTCCTAATTTGTTTACTTTTAACATCCTGAAACCTCGGGTGGGTTTATATGATAGAAGCCTCTGCAGTTGTGTGCCTGGCTGCCTTTTAAAAAGAGTAATATCCAGATTATGGAAGTGTCTGACTAAGTATAGGGGATGTGCACTAAGGGGGTTATTTTTTCAAATACGATAGTGCTGAACGCAGTACTGATTATTTTAATGGGAGTGCTCTAATCTCACGATATCCATTACCAGTTCACATTATTACATACACATTTCTTTGGTGGGGGAGGGAAACGGTACAAAAGTAAAAAGGGGGAGGGGCTCCGACACAGCATATAGGTTAAATAGAAATTGTATAGCATCTTAATGATACATCTATAGATTATAGACAGAAGAAAAAATGGAGCAGAGCTCCGTATCTGTGCTCAAAAGTGAGCATGAAGCATCATAGAGAAAAAAGAATGTAGCATTTTCAGATGATCATAATATAACAAAGTGTCAACAACGGATACAGGTATCTTCCAAATGAAATACTTGCCAGTGTATCTAGTCATATATAATGCTCCAATTAAGGGGAGGAACGACAAGAATAAAGGCAGTATGGTGGAATGACCGAGCTGAGCAACCTGAATGGACAACTGGACCCCACCCAATGTAGAGGTCACTCCCCTGGTGCTAGACTGGATAGGCTTAAGAGTACTTGAAAAATATAAACAGCTTGAAGTTTAAAGTACTCACACTTGGCAGTAATGTGTCCTGTGGTCAGCGTGCTACTGTTCCGTTAGTTCAGAGAGATGATATCCCGCAGAAGGAAGTGCAAACAGTGCACAGCTTTGTGAGTGTTTTGTATGGATGACCTAATAAAGAATTACTTTTTTACCAAGTCTTGATCCAGCACCGTCGCCTTTTTTCTGGTTCAACAAGCTGTGCACTGTTTGCACTTCCTTCCACGGGATATCATCTATCTATAGATTATAGATTTATAAATCTCTTCTGATTCACAGCCTATAACTCCATACTAAGATCTGTCCTGTGTAGGGTCGTACTTGTCCTGTCATCTCCACCATTGTTGTGGGGGAATACCGGGAAGTATGGGGCCCTACAAGAGTACCAACCTGGGGATTACTATGTGGCTTCCCGGTTGTGCTGTTGGAATTTCAAACAGTTTAATGAATAACCTGATGCATCTCAGGAAAGCTGCTGTACGGGGGCATAATTTGATATGTAAAGTGACTAACTATGGATACGGAGCGGGATTGCACACGCAGTCCCTTTCTTTACAATGCTTCCGGTGATTCATATTTGGTTTGTGAGGAAAACACACCAATGACAAACCAGGTAATAAGGCCTTTTAATTGTCCGACCTGAATACAAATGTAACATAATTCAGTTGTTCGGTGGAAAGCAGAGTGCTTTGTGATGTCATCAGCTATTGTGTAAGTATGCAAACTTATTCTTGATGATGCATCATGCTGGTGACTAAAGTACGATATGCACTGCATGTAACTCAAGGGGTCTATTTACTAGGCCCCCAAACTGTTTATTTTGTCTTCAACATCTGGATGAATGGAACTTTGGAGGTTATTCATGAAAGTAGCACTATCGCAAGGAAACTCACTTTGAAGTCAATAGGAGTTTACGTGCAATAGTCTCCAATCGGCACTACAGACGTTTAATGAATAACCCCCCAGGGTGCTTTGTTTTTCCCCCCCTACATTTGCACCAGCTAATAACATACTGTAGCATTAAATGCACTAATAGGAGGCGATAGAAGTACAAATATTTTATGGCTACATTTTAATAGCATTTATGTATGTGGCATTATTTTCCGATCTATGATACATATCTCGGCTAGATTTAAACTTTATATATACACAAAGAGAAGTGCGCTAATACACTGAGGTGAATAATTGAAATGTATCTCTACATCAAAAAGGTATAAAAATCCCACATTTAATATGAAAATAGAAAAAAGAAACCGGAAGGAAAAAAAACATACTATGGTGGAGATATGCAGACCTTCATTTAGACCACATGAATAAATAGTTTCTAGTTTAAAAATCTAGTAGTTTTCTTGCCTCTACAGAGTATTAAAATGAGCACCACCAAGAAAACACGATAGAACCGCCTCTAAACCAGGGTTGGACAACTCCAGTCCTCATGGGCCACCAACAGTCCAGGTATTAGGGATATCTTGAAACCTGACCTGTTTGTGGCACGTGAGGATTCGTGTTGGCCACTCCTGCTCTAAACCTATAATTATCAAATCAGATGCATCACTATTATGATGGGTGACAAAATGTCTAGACATCCCATGTGTCAAATTTTTCTTGCGTATTTCTCATGTGTTCAAGAAAACAAACTCTCAGAGGGCGTTTGGTACGTCACACATATTTCAATACACAGCTACAAAAGAGCAAGTACAGTAGATAACAAACGAGTATCCCAGTTTATAAATCCCTTAACCTTAAATGTCTGATCATCAGTAGACTGAAAGGTCCTGCATCCATGTACAAGATGTTTACATATGATGCAAGAACCTCCTACAGTACACATCTAAAATTACCACATACTTGGAGGTTAAAAGGTTGTAGAACCTACAGGTGTTTTTTTTTTAAAGTCTTGATGGTGCTATACATTTTTTATATTTGTAGCTTTTTTTAAATCATACAAGTCTTGGATAAAATAGTATTTTTTAGAATTGGATCACAAAAAAGCACTTGCCAGTGCTTATTTAGAAAACTTTTATTTTTTTGGTGCTACCTGTACAGTATATATCTAGTAATGAATGAAGTACTGTACATGGATTCAAAAATGTATCCTTCTTGGGTTCAACCCTTTTGGCATGTGATATAATATCTAGCCTATCAAGGGCTAAAGACTTATCAAAAGACTTATCTAAAATATTTTCTTGATAACCCGTCTCTTGAGGATGGTAGATTGTTTAATAAAATCTTCTGTATTTGTACAGTTTCTACGGAATCAATTAAACTGACCATAAGGTACATTGATGATTACTACTAGCCTCTATGTAGCTATTACAAGCTACTTCTTTGTAATACACATTGGTCGTAATGCTCCCATCTGGATCAAATCAAAGGATAAGGTCCAAAAATACAATTAAATTGAAACACGTTGAATATTATAAGTATTATAAGTAAAGACAAGAACCCTGTCATTAGTAAAGTAATGAAACATATCAATGAGATCAGTCACACTGATAATCCAGATGATTAGAACAACACCCCGGGACATCGTAGCTCCCCCCTCCCCCGGGAGATCTGCCCATCAGCTTGTGTGGACGCAGACTGTCCAAACAAATTCACACGATTCTCCAGTCCCCTGGCTTTCTGGATTTGAAAGAGAGTTTATACCCTCTCAGGAACGGCGAACATTGGGGAAACCGAGGTTAACGAGTCCTGAACGAACCCCACGCTTATCTGCAGACGTGTGAATTCTACTTATAGAGAAATCCATGTACATGCTTATTTAGAACAGAAGTATAATGCGTGGTGTTAAGAACTGTATACAGCTATAATGATAATATTATGAAGATAATGAATCCTATATGAGGTCTGGGATATATTCTTGATTGTAGGGGGGTACTGGGTGTTGTATCCTAGTTGGTAAACCACCATAGTTGGCACTCAAATTGTCCAGGAACCCAAAGGCTAATGATCACCCCAATGAATAGTACCCTAATCCTTTTGTGGAATAATGATCTGACCATGTAGCAAGCAAGAAAACTCACGAGTCTGCTGCAGCATCCACGTTGATCCCACCAGACCTCTGGGTGTGCCTCCATCCTTGGAGATGGATGCAGATAAGAGAGAGAAATGGCAGAGCACAACCGGAATCATCCGAACAAGAAATTAGGAGGAAAGTGCGTTATCCATAAAAAATGTAATAGTCATGGAAGGAAAAAGGGCAATGAGATTCTGGTGTGGGGTCATCAGAGCGCGCACACGCGCCCCTGCAGGCAGCCCCCGCCTCCCACACGCAATCCCGGGTCAGCAGGGATAGGAAAAACCCCCCAGCTAAAACGCGCTTGCGCAGAGCCAGCAAAGGGCTTCCTTACCATGGTGACCATTTAGCGTGTCTCGGGGGCGGGGGAGCCTGCCGAACGCGCGTGCGCCCGTCGACGCCATCCACCACGTCATCCTGGTGCACACGCACCACCAAGGAGGAGAGGGAAAGAAAGAGGAAACCCCTAAGCCCCTCCCTGTTGCCGCGCGGCTGCCAGGACACACACAGGAGCCCCAGGTGAACGCGCTTGCGCAGTAGCAACCCCGTGGACTCCCCGTGGTCCCCGCAGTGAGCGCGGCCCGAGGCAGGGGGGGGGGGGGGAAGAAACAGAAAAAGAAACAGAGAAAGAGGAGAAGGAGTGGGGGGTGGGGGGAGAGAGAAAAAGAGGGAAGAAGAAAGGAAAAAACAAAACTAAAGAGGAAAAGGAAAAAGAGAGAAAAAGAAAGAAAAGAAGGGAAGGTGGGGGGGGGAGGTAAGGTGGGGGGGGGGGAGGGAGGGAAAAGAAAGAAGAAAGAGAGAAGGAAAAGAAAAATGGCGAAAAGAAAGAAAAATAGAAGGATAGAATAGAAAAATGAGGGAAATAAGGGGGTGCATATGAAAATCATCACTAGACCAATCGGGGAAGGACCCCTTACAATATTTGTTAAGTAAATTACAAATTATTTTAAAATAAACTTTATTATGAAAATACATAATGACAAACAAACTTACGCAACAGTAATTCCTTTCTTTGATACCTGAAGAAAATCATAATATCAAAGGAGAAAAGTCTGTATATAAAAACATAATTTTAAGTATGTATACTATAATGCCTAGAACCAAATACCTAGAAGAAGCTAGTTCGCAACACAATCACGTTAACATAAAGAATAATAAAAGAGATCAATATAAGATTTTAATAAATAAATGATCACAAGTATATCCAATTGCGTGAACGTGAGGAAAAACACACACGTACCAATGTGACATGGCTGAA